>NW_007578679.1:48297-49780 GCF_000690725.1 Stegastes partitus | reverse complement strand
GCTCCAGTTTGGCATAGGCTACTAAATATTTATTTTGCAATTAATTTAAATGTAAATTTTTAATCACAGCCCAGCTCATGTTACCTCTCTGCTGCCTTATCTCCATATATAATTTCGAATATGCAGACGCTCATAATGCTTGCTCGCCACACTTAAAGACAGGTGTCTGTTCTGACTTCACCCCCTCCCTCTCTCCTCTGTAGCCCACACAAAGCAGCGGCGAGCAAGCGCGCCTTGGCCACATTACTGTAGGAGAGAAAAAGGCGCACAGGATCTCTGCTTGCTGTAAAGCTCACTTATCATTTCCAGAGGCAGTCAAATAGATATTCTGCTCGGACGACACGCCAACTTATATTTCCAAATCCTCGCTCATCATCCTCATCATCATCAACAACAACAGCAACAACAAGCAACACATGACGTGAATCTGTTGTTTGTTTCGGCTCTCCAAAGTTTTTGCATGATCAGACATTTTTCCAAATAAACAGCGTGCGTCTTTTTGGTTTTTTTTGTGTGTTAGATCCTGTCTCCGTTGGAGAAAGAGAGAAAGAGGGGAAGCTTTTGCCCGTTTCCAATCTGAGCACAAAAAGAGAAGACTAAATATATTCTGAATAAGAGAGAAGATGCATCCCGCTACGGACGAATCAGCAACATATGCATTTGGTAGGTTTGTTACTATAAGAATACAGCCTCCTGCCTCACTATCACCATCAGATAACTTTATGAGTGGCTATTTGTGCGAACTACTTGGGCTTTTGTTGTGGTCATCATATAAATTAACACTTGGTAATAAGCGAGAAATGACTTGCCAGAGTGGTCCGTGTTCAATGCGCTCTGTGGAAATCTACCGTCTGTGTTGGTTACTGTGGTCTGTGTGCAGCAGGACGCGTCTTTCTTTTTTTTTATTATTTATTTGCACAGATAAGCCTGTCCGCTTAATTTAACACAATTATTTAATTCAGGGCAGAGGAATAAAGCGGTACTGATTTATCAACAATAATGAAAGCAACAAAAAAAAGCCATACTTACCATTTGAAGCAAAACTGGGTCCTCGATAAGTCGATACCTTGCGGGCTTATTTTATTTACAGACTCTCCATGTTCGCGGGATCTGTAAATAAAACCGACAAAATAGTAATGCAGACAAAATATAATCGGCTAATTTGTTTTAGAATAAACACACAATTGATCTAAATACCACCGCTGGGATTGCCCGAAGTGGCAAAAAAAGTAAATCCAACTTTGGCAACTCTCGAAGCTTTGCCGTCCAAGTCATGTAAAACAGAATTTAAACAAACAGTCATCAGTTTAAAATGGTGCTCGTTAGTTTGGTCGATGCGAGCGACGAGACTGAAGCAGTTTCCGTGTCTGGCTCATGGCTCCTCTAAATTGAATCTTATTTGGAAGCAGAGAAAAATCATACGCTAGGGGGCACCAATATACTGTAATACATCCTGGGACAATGCATGCTGCTGCTGCTGCTG
>NW_007578679.1:46628-47992 GCF_000690725.1 Stegastes partitus | reverse complement strand
TTTTTTTTTTAGTGCTGTTTATCAAGCTCTACTTTCATCCCAGCCTTAATGTGAAGGGCATGGCCTTTGACCTCAAGTGTCATTTTGGAAATGTAGTTTCTATTTAAAGCTATAGTCATTTCACGTTTGTGACCACATAGGCTGCAGACAAAGCTCTGACTTTTGAGACCCACATATGGCCTTGCTGACCCTGTGGATTAGGGACATTTGCAGCCAGTGGGATTTTCAAGCTTCAGCGGGCGCACAGATGATTTCAGTAGCCTGCCACAACATTTTTTTATTTATTTATTTTTTTTTATATGAGAGATTGTGATGAATAGCACTTGGTGTGATTAGAAGCACTAATAGGGATAGCCTATCAACTGGTGAAAATAATTGCACGGGGAGGAGGAGAAAAAAAAAGATGAAGAAATGAAGGCAACAGGCATTATTATTATTATTATTATTATTATTGTTCACCTGAATCTTGTCTGGCTTTGCTGTGCATATGTATAGACAGTGTTCGCATGCTGTTATATTTACAATCATGTTGTTGGTTTAAAGCATCATACAAGGCAGGGAGACTTGTTTTTTTCCTCATTTTTGTTCTGTGTGTGTGTGTGTGTGTTTTCCTCTCACATGTGTCGACTGTCTTTTATATCCACATACCTAAAGGATCAAGACTGTAATGAACACAGATCATGCCCAGAAGGTGCATCTGTGTCTCAGGGACAAAATCTCCTTCAGCTTGTTATAGAGCCACTGGATATACTTTAGCGAGATATGAGGCAAGGAATTGAATTATTTTTATTTTTTCTTTTCTTTTCTTTCCAACTCTCTCCCCCCTCCTCTGTTGCTGTCTTTCCGTGAAATTGCTAAAGCTTTACCGGGGCTGCATGTGAATATAGCTTATAGTCTGGGTTGATTTGAGTGAGTAGGAATGATTCCTTTTTTTTTTTTCTTTTTTTTTTGGAATAAACGAAACGCGTCTCTTTTTAGGACCAAGCGGCCCTCTCGACCTCCATGCTGGCTCTGGCAAGGTACCAAGTAGCACAAGTGCCGACTAGCCAATGGGGTTCAGGGGGAGGTCCCTGAGCTCTGACCAGTCAAACACACTCTCCTTCCTTATATGGCAGCTGATCTCCATGGTAACGTGTGCTAAGTTGCAGCAGTCGTGTCAAAGTTCACTATATAGAGAGCTCAGTGAGCTGATCAGAGAGAAAGCATTCTGCCAGCCCGGCTCCTACCAATCGCAAATCACTTCCTAACCTCCGCCTTTTTAACATATTTGATCACTTTGATTCCCTACTCCTTTTTCCTATTATTTTTCAGTGCACGGAGGAGGTTTTGCAGGTTGTGATCTTTGTTTTTTTTTTTTTTTTTTT
>NW_007578679.1:41659-46573 GCF_000690725.1 Stegastes partitus | reverse complement strand
TTTTTTTTTTTTTTTTTTTCCTCCTCTCCTCTCCTCTTCTTCTTCTCGCGTGTCCTCTTCCAAAAAGGAGGGAGAGAGAGTTTGTCTTCATACTCTCCAAGCTCTGAAAACATTCAGCTGCGCGCTTTTGCTGGCGCTATACCTCACAAGGAGAAAAAGGGAAGAAGAAGAAGACGCGATTTTTTTTTTCTTCCTCCTCTCGCTCCTCTCTCCGGTGCGTGTGTGAGTGTGTGTGTAAAGAAAAGAAAAAAGAAAAAAGAAGCCCAGTTGGTGATTTTCTCCAAGACTTTTGCGCTGGAACTTGATAGTAGCTGCTACAGTGTGTGCTTCACCGATTGTTTTGTTGCTGCTGCTGCTGCTGCTGCTGCTGCTGCTGCTGCGGGCACGGTCTCACCAACCTGCTCCATCCTCCACTGAACAGTCCATGCTACCTCGGCTGGTTATTTTTGAGTCTTTAGCCCACCTTTTCCCATTGATGGGTGTGCTGGATGGCTGACTGTAAGCGCCCCTGGACTTGGCCTTTAAGCGCAAGGCAGCGACTCAGCTCGCCATCGCATCAGTTTTGAGAGAGAGAGAGAGCGAAAAAAAAAAAACGTGCTCCGGCAACGTCTCCAACAGCAATAAATCGACAGTTTTTCGGGAGACCCAAGAGTGGATTCAACGTAGGCTAGATTTGACTATTTTTTCCCCCTCTTCTTCCTTCTCTTCTGTGCGCGTGTGTGTGTGTGAGTGTGTGTGTCCGGCTGTTAATCACAGTTTTCCACCGAGACATTTTCTCCACCGCGACAGCAAAAACGGCAGACAAAAAGTTTCTTTACGTTGACTGATAGATATGGCAATGGTAGTGTGGAGAGGCTCCCAGGACGATGTGGCTGACACCCAAGGCACCCTTTCCTCGCAAACCCAAGGAGGACTATCTCTACCCACCCCTCAACCAGGCCAGTTGAATCTGACAGCCTCTCAGGTCGCCCCTCCGACCCCTCAGACTCCGGTCCAAGGACCCCCGAACAACACACAGTCCACGCCGACGAACCAGACGACGCAGCAGTCGGAGAAGCAGCCGCAGCACATCGAGTGCGTGGTGTGTGGGGATAAATCGAGTGGCAAACACTATGGCCAGTTTACTTGCGAGGGGTGCAAGAGCTTCTTCAAACGGAGCGTACGACGGAACCTCACTTACACATGCCGTGCCAACAGGAATTGTCCAATCGACCAACACCACCGCAATCAGTGTCAGTACTGCCGCCTCAAAAAATGCCTTAAAGTCGGCATGAGACGGGAAGGTATTGGGACTTTTTGTTTTCCTATTCGTGTATGTGTTTTGTGCGTCTACTACTATCCCCCCCTCCCCAAGACACGATATATGTATAAAAAGGAGAGGTAGTGGGGGGGTTTTATTCTGATCACCCTTCCCTTGTTGTGTAGCCCTTCTCTCCCGATTATTCCCTCCAAGGTTGTGCGGCTGGAGCTCGCCATGGAGCCGCTGCTGGTCGAGACGGATCTCTCCTTCGAGCTCCAGCGCATTCTCTCTCTCTCTCTCTCTCTGTCGCCCTGCCTTTTTTTTTCTCCCCCACCTCTCTCTTTATTTTCTAACAAATACGCTAAGGCTATACTGTATTTTATATTTAGACAAGGCTACCCGGGCGCTATTAGATGCATGTGTGCTTGAATAGATGGAACAGCCTCCTGCGCTATTATGGCGAGTGTCGAATTAAGAGATAGCGTGTTCCTGGCTGCACCTCCAGCATGTATCCCGCTCTTGTCTTGTTGTCTGTGGCTAAAGCTGGACCAAGCAGGGGCTCGGATCGTGCGTTTAAGAATCCCCCCCCCTCTCCGCCCGAATAAAACCGGGAGAATGTATTTGGATAAAATAGGGCCCTGCATGTGTGGGTAAAACGAGATGAATTGCTAAGTAGGTTAAGGGTTAAACATGCAAGGTCTCCCTTGCCCTCTTTGTGTTCCTTCACAGCCAGCTCATGTTGCTGTTGCTGAATAACATCATTTTAAAGCTAGACATGTGCAGGGCTTGTGTTCAATGTGTCTCAAAGCGCATCTCTACATGATTTGTCACACTCACAGCCTCGTTATTATCAAGGCAGCGTGTCTGTGTTAAAAGAAAAAAAAAAGCTGCTATAATATATATATATGTGTGTGTATGTGTGTGTGTTTTGATCCTATACAGTAAACACGCGCTGTGTTATTTATTATTATTATTGTTATTATTATTATTAATTTTAAAGCTGCACATTCTCTGCTTGTTTTTTAAAATGCTCTGTAATATTTCAGCTGCTCACAGTGACTGTGTGATGATTTGTAGAATTCAGGCTTCAATATCTGTAGTTTCTCTTTTTACTGCAGCCGTGCAAAGGGGACGGGTGCCACCCACACAGCCACACCACGGTCAGTTCGCCTTGACAAATGGAGACCCACTCCACTGCCATTCCTACTTATCCGGATATATCTCTCTTCTGTTGAGAGCGGAGCCCTACCCGACGTCCCGGTATGGCAGTCAGTGCATGCAGCCCAACAACATAATGGGCATCGAGAACATTTGTGAACTAGCAGCCAGGATGCTCTTCAGTGCCGTGGAGTGGGCCAGGAATATTCCCTTCTTTCCAGACCTTCAGATCACCGACCAGGTGGCTCTGCTGAGGTTGACGTGGAGTGAGTTATTTGTGCTCAACGCCGCGCAGTGCTCCATGCCCCTGCATGTGGCTCCTCTCCTGGCGGCGGCTGGCCTTCACGCCTCCCCCATGTCTGCGGACAGAGTGGTGGCCTTTATGGACCACATTAGGATCTTCCAAGAACAAGTGGAAAAGCTGAAAGCTTTGCACGTTGACTCTGCTGAATATAGCTGCTTAAAGGCAATTGTGCTCTTCACCACAGGTAAGACAATAGACTGGCACACTCAAGTTCAGTGTGTGTGAATGTCACTAACCTGCGCACTGACATCAGCTGAATCCACGCTGACCTAAATATAACTGCACTGGCTGGAGGCTATTGCTCGTATTAACACAACAGTCTACTTTAAACGCTCACCTATGCATGCTGCCTTCATGGTCAAGAGCTTTTGGATAGGCCTGGGGCTACTAAATTATATAAAAAAAAACACTTGATTAATCAAGTGATTTATCAGACACGGTCAGACTGGAAACTGTGGCATGACCACGCAAGAATAAAAAAATTTGGAGAATTAAATTGACAACAGACACAGATGACAGTGCAGCCTGAGTGAAACATTAGAAAATAATCTCCAGATAAACACAAGTCCACATTAATTGCCTTAAGCATCATAAAATCTCGCTCTTAGCACACTTTTGGAGAAGCAAATAGCCTGCAGATGAATTTCCACACTTGGATTTTTTTTCCAGCCATTTATCACTGTGTGTATACCCCACGTCTTGTTTGTAGGAAATGACAGATATAAATGATGTCAGGCTCCGAGGGGGAGGGGAATAGAAGAAGAAGAGAAAAAAAAAAAGAAAAAGAAAAAGAAAGAAAGACAAGCCTAATGTCCCATTTGCACACAGTAAAAGCAAAGCGCAGGTCTCAGCGTTCTGCTGTCATTTAGTGGACACACAATAAAAAAAATCCAAATAATAAAAACCAACATGTAGGAAGCCAATGCAACGCCCTGTAATTGCAAATATGCCGGTATATGTATATAGCAGCGCTGTGGCATATTTGAGCAGTGACAGGAGGGGCGGCTTTCATTTTTATTTGCAGAAATATTCTCTCCGCCTTGTAGGATTCAAGGCGTCTCTGGATTTGCTCCAGAACTGGGTCATGACCCGAACTTCGCCAGATATTTGGTTACATTAGCTGCACCATTAAAGACAAAAATAATAATAATAATAATAATAATAAAAGAAAGACAGAAGATATTTCAGGTTTCACTGTGTCTTTGAATTGATACCTGCGAGCCACCAGCCTGTGCGTTTAGCCTCAGCACCATTGTTCCTTTTATTTATTTAAAAAAAAAGAAAAGTCACATTTCAGGTCATTGAATTTTATTAATCAGCCTTTATGACTTAATTTGTCTCCTCCATACCTGAGTCCCGGAGGCTTGAACACGAGCTGCTGTGTGTGTTGGAGCTTGAATGACACGCCTTTTTGCTACTTTGGTGGTTTTGCTTGTTGTCATGCATAAACTTTACAAACTTAACCAATGCGCGTACAAGCGTTTTTGGCACATTATCAGCTGCCGCCCACATGCACCAGCATAGATAGTGATTATGCGTCTCTGATGGTATAGTATGACGGCAACTCCGTAGGCTATGGGCCCTTTTTTCCGAGCTAAATCTCTGCTCACTAAAGGTCAGTAGGTCTCCCATGTCTCTCCCTCCCTCCCCTCCTTTCCTTCCCCTCCTTTTCCTCCCTTCTCCTCCTCGCGCTGCCTCTGACTGGCCCATCACAGTCTCCAGCTATGAATATGCTTAATTATTTTTTTAAAATGCACTTTATCGGGAAGAAATTAAGAGTTAGGATGGCGGTGCAGGAGCAGGATGGAGGAGGAGGAGGAGAAGCTCCTGCTTTCCTCTGCAAGAAGTGTTTTTAAAAAAAACAACTGCCATAATTTTAAAATATAATATTACGAGTTGCCACTATTCTCTCTGTGTGTGTGCTGAGTGTGTGTGTGTGCGGGTTTTTAATGACAAGTTCTTAAATTATTCTCAACACATTGGCAAAAAAAAATAATCTAAAAACAAACCTCAAGCTATTTAAACTTCTTTAAATTTAGAGGCATTTTCTGGAATCATGCTTGATATTTTTTTGGTGTTTTACGCACTGACAGCTCATCAATTCTCGCTGTAATATATCAGCACAGTGGGGTGAAGAAGAAAGGGGGCTCCTAGTGAGAGAAACACATTAGGTTACACTTTATTAATGTTTATTTGCTTTCCCCCCTCCTCC
>NW_007578679.1:14349-40449 GCF_000690725.1 Stegastes partitus | reverse complement strand
ATACCATCTGGGGACTAAATAAAAAAAAAAAACAAGGGAGGTTCATGTTCAACTTTATGACCCAGCGCAGACACTTCTTTTTTTTTTTTTTTTTTGAAACTCACTATGAAGTTCTAGGATCCACTTTTTGTTATTTTTCTCCTCCCCACTACTGTTTTTGACTAAAGCTACACAAGCTCTCCTCAAATTTGAATTAATTTGCTTTGACGCTCGCAGACGGTTTACATGATTTAAATGATTTGGCGAATAATCTTCCCCCCCTCCTCATTTCATCCACCTCTGAATATTTGGCACCCCCCAAATTGGATTTTTTTTAAAATTTGCCTGCTGTTATAAAAGGTATTAGAGATGTGCAGTGTCTCAAACTGCACTCGTTTAAAATAAAAAGAAAAAAAAAGTTGGAGAGGTCAAGGGTCATAAAAGTTTGAAGCCTAGCCAGAGTAGTGTTTAATAGCAGTATTATTAAAGCGTCCCTGAAATGTCACCCTTTATTCACTTCAAGCATTAAGTGCCTGACAAGCATGATGTGATTTCTTATCAAAACGTTGTTAAAGTAGGCCTACAACAGTTTTTTTTTTTGTGGGGGGTGGTGGGGTGGGAGGAGGGAGGAGGGGAGGGAAGACAAAAATTTAGAAAAACTTCAGTGGTGTATTTCACTTTTTTTTTTTTTTTTTTTTGGAAAAACACTGATTAGAGGCAGTATTCTTGTAAATATAGGTCAATTCATTTCTTTATACAAAGTATATGTGATTAAGAAAAAAAAAATCTGTGGTTGCCATTTTTTTTTCTCTCTCTCTCGGTAATACAACGTCTTCAAAATTGAGTGGCAGACTTAGCTAGTAGCACTGAAAGTTCTGTTTTTAATGTATATACATATTACTACAAAAAAATGTTTTCTTTTTCATGTATATTTAGACTGTGAATGCATGGCCACAGGTCGCTAACCTATTTTACCTTTGATATATAAATGTAAATGTTTTCTCTCTCTTTCTCTCTCTCTCTCTCTCTTTCTCTATCCCTCTTTCTTTTTTTTTGTTTTCTTTTCTTTTTTTGACTGTATAGATATAATCTGTGCATTCAGTACACTAGCCCTTGTATTTAAAGAAACAGAAAAGAAAAAAAGAAACGACGTTCATTATTAGGCTACAAACAGGGTGAGCAGGTTTTTGGAGAAGGAGCTGATATTTTAGTGTTATTTGCTCCTCTTTTTTTTATTTCTTTTTCTTTTCTTTTTTTTTTTTTTTTTTGGTCTTTGACAGGTGCCGTGGTGCGCGTGTGTGTGTGTCTGTGTGAGCGCGTGTGTGCGTGCGTGCGTGCGCGAGAACGTGCGTGTATTTGGAAGCTAGCAATTTTGTCCTTGTTTTTGAGGCTTTTCTTCAACACACACACAACGACAACAACAAAAAAAGAAAAAGAAAAAAAAAAAAGAAAACACCATGTTGTGGTTGAATTAAAAGGGATCACTGATTGAACACTGATCTTTGGCTGTTCGTGGCCACATATGGACCAGAGAATGATACATGATTGTAATTATGAACAGTTTAAACTGACCCACGTTTTTATATAAATATATAAAAATATATGACTGCAGGGTATTGATAACGTATAGATACTTTTTTTATGATTATTATTATTATTATTATTATTAATTGCAAGTGATATATGTGAGTGTGTGTGAAAGTTTATAGTTGAACACAATTCTTGTTTGTTTGTGTTAGCTTATTGTAAACAAGCATTCTGCTGTAAATTTGTTCTTGGTATTAAATTATAATTTATGAATTTGAAAAAGTTTTTCCATGTTTATTTTTAATCTTTCTTTTTTTGGGGGGGAGGAGGGAGGGATGGAACTTCCTCAAACAGTCCGTGTGAACTTTTTTGTTTTTTTTGGGTGCAAAGTGTGTGTGGTCGCTTGGTGGGACTGGAGTCAATTTGCTGTAGCAGGATGTTGCCCTTTTGCCCCATGAAAGTGATTAATGAATTAGAAAATAATTAATCAATCAGGCAACAGGAGCCGCTCAACGCCTCCACTTCTCGCCACAAGGTTATGATATTTCCTCGATTTCAAAAAAAAAAAGAGAGAAAAGAAAATCCCTCCGATGTGTGATTTCCTTACGCTGGGAAATAATGGATTCATGCTTTTGCTGTCTGTTAAACTTCAGAAATAGGATAGCACTTGTAATAAGGCGCAGTGCCTCAACAGATAATAACATTTCATAACAGCACAGCCCCCCTCTCCTCCTCTTCCTCTCCCCTCAGACCACAGTGCAGGAAAAAAAAAACCCCACCTCAGCTTCCCCACCGCTTTATTTGCGGAATAAAGTTTCACCTTTGGACGCTCGCATAAATATTAATGGGTGGAATTTATACAGCTCCGGTATACATCACGAATGGTGGCATCAAAATAAGATATTGTTTCAAATAATTTCATGAAAATTGCTCTCCATTGCTGGTTGTTCAATTTATTTATTTCCAGCTTCATCAGCACTAATGGAACTTGTTGATATTTTTTATTTTTATTTGACATTTCTATGCGAAGTGCATGTGGTTTGCTCCCAATGCCAGTTATTTCCACGCGTGCTATTGTGATGCTATAAACCTTTGGCCTATCAGTAATTATTAGTAGCATTGGCTTAGATGAGAGTTAGGCCTGAAGTAGGGCTAGAATTAGCCCTGATGTAGAGGCTTAATCAGGATCGCTGTGGAAGCCAACTTTACGCACTGTCTGCTGCTGCTGCTGCTGCTGCTGCTGCTGCTGCTGTGTCTGAGTGAGGCGTGTGCTGCTGATGCTGCTGATAAACGATGATGATTATGATGTGATGCTGATGGTCATTTTATCAGTGGCTTCTTTGGCGCTGTTTATCCGCGCAGTGGATGCGTTTATTTCCTCCCTCAAACTGTCCCTGAGGTGCTTCCCAAACTCTTGATAATTAAAGGTGGACGTACCGCAGCTTAATTGGACCAAGTATTGACAAAGTGCACCATCCTCCTCCTTCTCCTTCACGCTTTACTCAAAAGATTCAAAATAAAATAGGAAGAAGCACAGATAAGAGATACGAGAGGTTGAAGGGGACGCTGGACTCGCCCTCCAACCCAGAGCTGGCTGTCCCTGGGTCGGATCTCCACCCTGACCGGGCCTGATTTTACTTGACAGAGCCTGATTTATACGCTGGAGTCCATCATTTGTACTTCTGTTCATTTATTAGGATTGTACAAAAAAACTAACGAGGTGTAACTCGCTGCGACGTCACTTTTATTTACGTCTGTGTGACGTGAGAACTTTTTGACACACGAGCTGCTGGGCCTTATAACCTAATGGAGGAAAGAAAAACGAGAGACCCGCGCACAGGCTGCGGGAGATGCTGCGGGGCGCTGCTGGTTGGGGTTCACACGCTGGAGCTGAGAACTTATTTAGGGGCTCCCAGGCTTTTTAGTCGGACTATTTATTGGATAAGATAAGGAGATGGTTTGCAGTCTGTCCCCCCTCTCTCTCTCTCTCTCTATTCCTGTCTCCTTTTACGCGCGCACACACACGCACGCCCGCACAGTTAAGCGACAAATATGCACATTATTTGCACCTTGGCACTATCACTATGACAAATTAGCCCATGCAGCGTGCGCTATATTGCATATATATAGATTCAAGCACCGCAGCTCATTTACAACGGATCCTATAAGTCAAACGCTGAGCAAGGTAGGGCACCTGCTCCTTATGGTAATGCGCAGCCGCTACACAAAATGCCTTTTATTATTATTATCATAACAAATTGGCTATAAAGTGTTGATAAAGCCCGAATGTTCCAGCTTTAAATTAGTCTTCCTTTTAAAAAAGAATCTATTATTTCTTTTATTTTGTCACCATTTCTCCACTTTATCTTTCCTCCATTAAAATAAATTGCCTTTCACTTCTACTCAGTGCACGAGGCTTCCCTGCATTCCGCCTATAAATGTAAGAAAATTGTGCCATCTACCCGCTGTCCCTGGAACTGTAGCTTCCCCCAAAGACCTCGGAGACCTCAGCTCACTTTTAACACAAATGGGGGGGAAAAGAAAAGAAAAGAAAAGAAGAAAAAAAAAGAAGCGACCAGAGGCTGCACACGCAGGCGCCTCCTTGCGCGTCCACGACAGCAGCTGCCGGCTGCTATTAGGCTGTAACTTTACAAGTAATGTGTGTTTTAAGCACCTGTCATCCAGCCTGTATCCCACTGCGTCTGTCTGTGTCAGTGGAGGAGGTAGTATACGGCCGCTGGGCACCTCTGCCTGGAGGAGAGTCCGGACTGATCAGAGGGAGCAGGGATTTAGGAGGACTCAACTCATCTATTTGGGAGGCTTGATTTCAAATAAAACAGCCTCACGTCAGGGCAGGAGTTTTTAGAAAATAAATTGTTGCGCACCAAAAGTCCCCCATGCCTGTAATTTACATCGTAAAAAAAAAATCTCATCATGTTGTTGACAACATCAGCGCATCTCGTCCTCAGATATCCAACCAGTTGAAGCGGGTTGTTTGTACAGAAATATATATTATAGGCGCCACTGCCGAGTTCATGTGGATACTTGTACGCAGCACAGCGTGAAAACCTCTGATCATATTATCCACCTTCAACATAAATACTACAACACTGGATTTGTTCCTTTTTAAAAAAAAAAAAAATTGGAGTTTTCTTATGATTAGTGAGAAAGAAATTCAGAAAAAAAGGCAGCAGTCAGCAGCAACACGACAAAGTTCATCTGGAAAAAGAGAAGAAAAAAGAGAAAAGCACTGCCAGACTTTCAAAAGGGGCGCAGCGCTTTGTGGCGATTAAACAGGGGAGGTAAAGACAATTGCAGCTGATGTAGACCAGGAGTGTGAATATACCCCCATGTTGAATTTTCCCCCTCCTGTTCTGAGGAGGCTATTTGAGTTTTTTCTTTTAACCCAAGCGCGCTCACAGCGAGCCTATCTCAACGCCAGTGGAACAGCCAGCATTTCTCGTGGTAGTTTGAGTATTTGCATGCCAAATAAATCAAATTGCGAGCTACTATTTGGCCACTGAGTAAGCATGACTGGCGCGTAAAATCCCCTATATTACAAAAAAAAAGAAGAATTTACGGCATAAAAGAGGACGAAACTTTCATGGAAGACGCAAGGCCAGTGGGTGGAAATCAAATCACGGTGTGCCCGATGCTATAAAGCAGGGAGACGGCTCCTGTGTGTGTGTGTTGTTTTTTTTTTTTTTGAAAGCACGCAGTGTGATTTGTCTTAATATACACGATCACACACAGAGGGGAGGACCAAGACGAGCGCTGAGCCAGAGGGATGATTTGAAGAGACCGCAAACACTCTGCTGGACATTAGACAGCCCCCCCCCTCCACCCCTCAGCCTCCCAAAACCCAAACGCATTACTTCATCAGGACTACTTCATAGGTATTGATCGGTATAGGCCTACATCTTGTATTGATTTGTTACTCGGGGTACATAGATACTTTATTAAGATCCCCATTAGGTGCACCGCAGCGGTTGTCAGTCTTCCAGGGGTCGCAGTATTAATGTTACAAGGCGCGTCACGCTCTGGAGTAGTTTGGCGCAGGAGCCTGAATGTGGCCACAACTCCGCTTTTTACGCACAGGTTAACTTGGAGATCACGTGCGTCCTTGTTTGGAGGCCCCACCGGTGTGTGTGTGTGTGTGTGTGTGTGTGTGTGTGTGTGTGTGTGTTTGTGGTACTACGAAGTGGCTGATTAAGTCAACTTAATTGATAAAGTCAATCGTGCCGGTTTGTTAACTTGAATCCCTTTGCGCACTTTCCAACTGACGCCACACGATGACGGCGATCAAGGATTCTCGCCTCTGTGGTGATGGCGCACGGATGATACCGGACATTGGATTATGTCGACATAAAAATGCCGCGTAAATTGCTCAAATAAGAGCTAAATGTTTCATCAATTCTGCATTAATTAGACGCGCGGGCCTGACGAGTCTCGCTTGTGTCACTCCACGCAGTCGCCGGTGATGGAGATGTTTTATATTTTCCTTCCCTGTAAACGCTCTTTCTGGAGAGCAGCGTGTGTCTGTGTGTGTCTGTGTGTGTCTGTGTGTGTGTGGGTGGGCGGGCGCGCGTATTTGCCGAAAACTTCAAACACGCACTTGGCAAAGCTCTCTCAAACTGTGAAATTAATTTGGCGTAATTCTGCTCGACGCTGGTGGTAGACTGAAGGTGCTTTAACAATAAAACTCACACCCTGCGCGTTATCTCTCGTCCGGTCTTCATCATCATCCTCATCGTCGTCATCATTATCGCTGTTATTACCATCATCATCACCATCATCACCATCATTTCCTCCACCAACACAGACCATCAGCAGCCTACACGTTCACAAATTCCACAGGTGAAAAACAAAAGGCAAATAAAAATGAATGTTGCTTTCAAAAAAAATGTAAATGAACTTCGGATTCTAATGTAGGAATCCTTGATAAGTTACACAAGAAAAAAAAAAACCCCGGATCACTCTTTAGAGGCTGTTTTCATCCAGTCTGCTGCTGGACTTGTGTTGATTTTGTCTCCATGTCTACATGTTGTTGTGCGCCTCGGTGCAGACAGCTACACAGCACCTTTTTATTTAAATGGCACTGATGTCTCTGTGGAACGGAGCTCATTGGGCACCTCGCTGCAAGTGAACACCAGACAATAAGGAGGAAAATAAGAAGAAAAAAAAACAACAAAACAACACAAAGGCCTGCGTGTAGTAAAGCATCCCATCCTACAGTACTTTGTATTTTTACGCATTATGTAGCTGCGTTTCTGTGACCTGCAGGCCTGGATAGAGAGGAGACACCAGAGCAGATCTTGCTTGATAAATTTATTTTTTAAAGATAAAAATAAATAATGGAAGAAAAACTTTATTGCTGATTTTACATTTCACTTCCTCCCACTGATGCGTTCAGGCTCCATCAGGCTTCTGATTCCTTTTGCTGCAAAAGCCACAATATTTAATTTTCTTATGTTCAAGCCACCAAAAAAAAAAAAACTACAAAATATTGTAAAGACAATAATGGTGTGCACCAGCTCTTCTCTCGCCATAAGGTTCGGACTCATTCGCTCCCAATTCGTGGGCTCCCAGACCTTTTCATGTCAAGAACACCCCGCGCAGATACGCCTTACAGCACCCCGGATCCCCGCTTGATAAGATTTTGTCACAGGGACCCACATCTGACATTTTCTGAGGCTTGATGGGTTTTTTTTTTTTTCTTTTTTTTTTTTTTTTTTCTTCTTCTTTTTTTATACACCAGTGTCCATGTGCTGCAGACGAGCAGATAGCAGCGGGGAGGCTCAAATCCAGGATCAACATCAACAAATGTATACATCCTGTAAATGTGCAACTCCAATCCAAACGTGACCCACAAGAGAAATTAAATTCTTTCTCTGATTTCGCAGGACCTCGGGGTTTTTTTTTTTCTTTTCTTTTCTTTATCTCCCTCGGTGACCGCAGCAGCGTCCCGGGACCCTCAGTTTGGGAACCCCGGCTATATGTTGGACTGTGATCATTTTTTTGCTGAATTAGATTACAGTGAAATGACAGCACTTCTGAAATTGCTGAGGACGCGCTCCACCCCCCTCAGTGACCCCCGCAGGTCCCGGGACCCGCTCCGGGACCCCCTGCACTAATGAACAGCGATAACACGTATAACTGGTGGCCGCCAAAAGACAGCAGCGCGCAGGCTGTTGTCAGAGCTGGCTGTGCGCACAGAAATCGGTCAACCTTATGAGAGGACAAATCTTCACGGAGAGTCTCCGCAGAAGAAGAAGAAGAAGAAGGAAAAAAAAAGGAAAAAGTGGAGGAGTGTCAGCCTGCAACAGCGAGATGGCGCTATTCTGCACGTTTAACCTGCGCTGCTCTGCTCCACTCATCCTGTGCTGTGTTACACGTCTGCGTGGGTTTCTCTGCTTTATTTCTGCCAAATGTTTCCATTAAAATTCCTTAAAATAATCTATATATAAATGTAGCAGCAGGCCGAGCTGCAGGGAGACTCTGATTTGGGAGTTTCTCTTATTTTATTTGCTTTATTTATTTTTTTTCTTTTGAAGTAAATCATCTCTTCTGTCTGTCACTTAATTAAAAAATAGAAGAATAAGCAGCAGCAGTGGAGGTTCTACAACACATTTGACTACTTTGTGACCCGCAGCAGTGAAGATAAACTTCAGATTGTTTATGAGTTGCGTAAAAAAGCTCCACAAATCTCACACACGTGCAGCATCCGGCCGTGGTTTTTCGCCACAATTCGATTTATTTGTATTAATATTGTTATTTTATATTTTATAAAATCAGATGTTCTTGCCCACACTCCTGTACCATCACTCTGATCTCTCACACGAGGCTGCTTCTCGTGTGTCACAAGGCCACAGATCACATCAAGTGTTCCTCACCGACCACCTTTTTAATTTTGTTTTTTATTTTTACTGCACTTTGGATTTTCATGTTTTTACACCGTTTGAAAAAAAAAGCTGTATCATTATTAATGTGATCCTCTCTGCTGTCACTGGTTTACCTTCAGATGAGTATTTGTGCTTCTATCCGGGTTGTGTCTCCACCGTGATGCTGCTGCTGGAGGTGATGATAATAATAATGATGATACTAATAATAACATCCAGCGGCCTGCAAACGAACCAAATAGAGAAGATGCTGTTATTCATTTCTAAATCTGACATCACTGCTTATCCTCATAGATCAATTCTCCCCTTTTTTATTTTTATTTTTTTGGGAACTACTGAACTCAAAATCAGATCATTTTTGATCGATTTTTCCGTTTTTAATTCTCCTTTCATGGCAGCTTTTGCTCTCTCTGCTTTCCAATGCGATCAAAAGAATCGGATTATTTATTTATTTATTTTAAATTTCAGCGGGTTTTTTATTTTTTTGTAAATTTAATTTTTTATTTTTAATCAAAGCTTCCCCAAATTGTCTCATTATCACAACGACGGTGGTAAAAAAAAAATTCAAATCAGAACTTGATCCTGAAACGAATCTTCCCCCCTGCAGGCTCCATGTAGTTCACACTGTACTGTTTAATGATGTAATGATAATTAACGATAGGTTGACTTGTGGCTACTGTATTATATCAGTTTTCTTGTGTGTTAACTATTTAAAAAAAAAAAACTTTCAAAATAAAATAAATTGGCAAAAAAAAATGAAAGCAGTCACGTGATAAAGTCGTTCATTTTTTTCTTTTTGGGTTTATTTCTTCGTTTCAGTTTTGCGCACAAGGAGGTGAGTAAGAACTTGAATGGAGCCCATGTCTAGATGCTCACATGTTGTGGACTCAAGCTCCCTGAAGCTTTGGCCACTCCTCTGAACTTTTACAACTAAATGTAAACAAGTTTGGGAATAAGCTTCTTTGGTTTTTTTTTTTTTTTTTTTTGGAATGAAAATTCAATCTCCCAAGCTTTAGATTAGGCAGACGAGTTTTTCTTTTTCCTCTTTTCTCTCTACTTCTTCTCTTTTTTTTTTGCTTCCTTGTCATTGGTGGGGCTGGACTTTGGTGGACAATAATGCGGCAATTGTTGATGGTTTGTGACCCATAAAATTTGAGGGTGGCTATTCTGGCTTTGGTATGTAATTATGCAAAACAGTTTGCATAAAGACTTGCCATCCGATCTAATGATAGAGCCTGCAGTCTCATTTCCAGAGAGGGAGGCACCCAGCAAACCCTGCACTCCGAGTGACGCTGGAAAAGCAGCCATAATAATAAAAAAAAACTAAAAAAAAAAAAAACCCATAAGAACACGTAGCATTGTTCAGGTAATTTTGTTGTGATGTGGACATTTATCATCTAACAAATAGGAGAGTGTGTTTGAATTTAATTGCTGCTTACAGTTTGTATCCTCTGTTTGGAAGCATTTTATTGCATGAATATTAAGATTTAGCTCCTTTTTAAATGAATTTTAAATGCATTTTTTCTATATTTTGGCTGTAAAATAAGCTAAAATTTGAAAAAAGGTTAATTTTGCTATTTCAAAACCAACTTTCATGCCTCAAACTTCTTGAATCCATGGGTTTGGGTGCAAAAAATACATTTATTCATCTTTATCGCAGCAAAAAATTATATTTTAAAGGTTTTTGTGCAATAAATATGTACAAAAAAAAAAGACAAGCAGCGTAAATTAGTGCACTGCATGTGTTTCTATGTCAGGATTTCAAGGATGTTTATTAAAAGACTGCAGCCCGCGTGCCTTTGAGGTGTGCACTATATGGGATATTCTGTGTGTATGCACATAATAAACACTTGTGCTGCCTGACAGAGGTGTGAATCTGAGAGCTTTTCTACCAAATGAAGTGCCAGCAGAGAGAGAAATAAAGAGATCTGCAGCTGTCAGGGGTCAGTCAGGCAGAGATTGCTTCTAGAGATCTTTTGAAAAAATCACACGTTTGAAGGCTTAGTGCTTTGCTGTCTTCGCATTTCAAGCTCAGATCAGTGGAATCAGGGAGAGAGAGAGAAAAAAAAGAGGAGAACATGGTTTGGAGAATTCTGATGTTGGGATGGACATGGGACAAGTGCTTTTTTTTTTTTGGAAGGCAGGAGACAAGTCTTTTTTTTTTTACCTGATCCTTTAGAGGGAAGAGGAGAACCCAAGTTTATTTTTTGTTCAAACATTCAAACATGTATCACACAGTTAAAGCAACACGGTCTCTAATGTCCGTATGTGTGTGTAAAGGAAATTTTAATGTACAAAACCTGCTCTGCACTCTCCTCTAATTTGCCGAGCGTGTCGACAAAGAAGGAGTGGAGGAAAAACAAGCCTGAAGTGTTTCATGATTCTCTCATGGATTCAGTTTGTTGCTGTTAGAGAACCTTTATAGTTAAAATGTGGAGCCCCCTTTTTCTTTTTCTACCACCGTAGAACACTTATGAATAATTCTGGCACCGTTTAAGGCACGAGAAACCCAATAAATTAAATTAGGAGTGTTACACACTTCATTATTTCTTATTTTCAGGATATGTTTCCTGTTACTTTGCTGTGCTTTGGAGCAACTTTTTGATCCTTTTCTGATGCCCGAGCCAACCAGGAGGGAGCTGGGTTGGTTGTTTTTGCGGTGATCACTTGCTAATTTTGTGGTTTAATGATCAAACATGATATTTTCAGATGATTCCACAGACACAGTGATCACACACACACACACACAGTTTGAAGTGAAGGAAAGAAGGTGAGTGGGTAAAACAAACTGATGTTCTCCATTTAGCTGTTGAATTGTGAGGGATGTCTGATTACAGGTTTATTTTTAGTTTTTATTTATTATGAAGCCAAGAAAATCAGATTTACACTATTTGAATATGAGGGCTGCACTAGGGGGGGAAGTTTGGGAGCTGCAAATGAAATGAAACAAAAAGATGTGAAGCTGGTTATTGATTTTAACTTTTAACCTACTTACAAGCAGCAGAACTGCATCTTTTCATATGAGGCTGGTTCACACACCTTCCCTCCGTCTCCCTCGTGCACACACACACACTCACACTCACACACCAAAGAGCAGAGTGTGCTGAGAAGCAAAGCCCCAGAAGGCCGTTGTAGTAAATTTTTGCCAAAAGTGTTGAGTCAAGCTATTTCAGCCAATCACAGCTCAGGACTAAAACCAACAGCGTGAACTCTTCCTGGGCCTGTTGAGATCCAGACTTTGTTGTTCAATAAGAGGGAAAGTTTTTTGTGTTTTTCTTTTCTTTTCTTTCACATAACCTCTGTCTTCACAGCCCAGAAAAATCAACTTTAAAAACTTTTCCTTGTGGGACAAATTATGGAAAAAATTCTACTTTTAAACTTTTCCTGGCTTCTTCTTCTTCTTCGTCTACATGATATAAGATCAGTAATACACCAGCAGCATGAATCACCTTCAGCAAATTGACAACAAATCTGACAGCTTCTCCTCTTAAACACACAACAATCCCACTATTTCTAATCTTTAAACTCCCACCACAGCAGCCAGATTTGACACTTTGATTCTTACATTGTGTGACAGTGCTCCCTAAGCAAGGACTAACATCATTTGACAGCCACGTTTTCAGCATATTTTGACGCTCTTAAAGCATTTTTTTTTTTTTAAATGGCAGAATAAAGCAGCTCCTGTTGAAAGATGAAATAAGAGAGAAGTGAACCAAAGGGAAGCTGCTATAGTAAAAAGAGGGAAGGAACAAAGTTCAAATAAGCACATTATGACTGATTATTTGATTAATAATCTTCTTGACTTTGAGTCTTTCAGACACAAACTGCACTTGAAGAAGCTTTTTGCCTTGAAATCCTCACTTTTCTTTTTTTTTCAATCACAAACGAGTTGTGGAGAAACATGTCTGTCTTAATGTGAACCCTAACTTTTGACTGCGTTTTGTAACCGCTTCTTTTTCATATGCCATGTGATTCCTTCTCTCTTTTTTTTTTTTTTTGCCTGCTTCTTGCGAGGGAGGCAAAATATGCAAATCCCATCAGATTTATAACACTCGGTGCCTTTCAGTTGTTCATGTGCTTCTGCTGTGGTGTATTATTATTTTCAAGGGTTCTCAGCGGGACATAAAAGGATCATAAGTTATTCTTGCTACCTGACAAAAAAAATGTTTCTTTCTCCCTCCCGTTTTCAAAGATGGACCCAAGTAAAAGTGATAATGACGTGATTTATTATCATCCGGATGGGTGACGGCCACTTGATTGCTTTGGACGGAGCTTCATGCAATGCTGCATATGGAACAAAATATAAATTGACAGGGAATGCTTGGGATGAAGTAAGAAAAAAAATCTTTCATGTGACAGCATCATGCGCTCATTAAATCATCCACAAAACAGGTGATAAAAACATTTTCATTCAACACAAAGGAAGAAACCGCTGGACTTCATTCATCTGAAACTGGAAATGAGAGAAAATAAAGAAGCCTCTTAGTGAACTCTGAAGTTTTGTTTTTTCCAATAATAGTTTTTTAAAATTAACTAAAACTTTCTCTCCATTGAGCTGCTGCTGTGGATCATTTGTCTGGACTTTCCTGTACATGAACAGTTTTTCTATTTTTCTTTCTTCAAAGCTTGTCCTGCTTTGGGATCCAGTGGTTCCAACAGAAAGGCCACTGATTGGCCTGGTGTTAAAGAGCTCTGATCTGGGCCATGACAGCTTAGTCCAATCAGCCTGTTCAACATGCTGCTTTGACTGTCACTTTCAATTTTCACATGACCCCTTGGTCCTAGAATGGGGGATAAGTGGCAGAAAGTAGGACTGAAAGCTCATATTATTGGTCTGACAGCTTCACTCATCTGAAAGTAATGCAAAATGCAGTTCATATTTATTCTCTGACCTTCTGCTCAAACAGGGAATCTACTGTATCTACATGTAAGGTGCTGAGACAAAAGGCCAGAGCGTTCCTGCTGCATCATTTCTCCAAATTATTTCCCCGCTAATTATTTAGTCAACAACGAGGAAGGAAGCTCTTCTTTAAGAGTTTCATTCAACATGTTTTATTTTTTTGAAGCACAGAAAACAAAACAGCATCCACATATGTGTCTTTTATTTCCTTCTTCACGACATGATGGAACCAAAAAAAACATGAAAACATGTCGCACAGCTGATAATATTCTCAATATCCTTCCTGAAATGTTTTATCTGAGCCGCATTTATGCTCATGTAGGTCATAAAAGAAGAAGCGCTATCAGTGGTGCTGGATGTGGTCATTATCAGACATGGTGCTAGACAGGAGGGAGGGGTTCATTGTTCACTGTGTGCTGCCTGCCCAATGACTGAATAAGGTGTGTTCATTGTTCATTCTCTCTGTGCGATAGCCACAGGCTCCAGCTTTTCGCCCGTGTTGTTACTGTGCTTGACTGCCGCACTGCAACTCATCTAGTGACTATAAAATGCTGCAATTTGTGTGTAAAAAAGAAGGGTGGGGGGGGGAAGTAAATGAGAGAAGCTGAAATCACCTCCTGCCATGAAAACATTCACAATATTTTGTCATTTACCAAAAGGCTGTAATTGAGTGATGGTGTTTGGTTTAAAAACATGTTCCCTCATCAAACCGAGGGCACTAAACATATTAAGTAGAGGGAGACGGTGGGGGGGGAAAAAAAGCAAGTTAAAGGTGCACATGAGGGGGTTTCTTTAACTCGGTCATACTTGTGTGTATTTGTCATAACTCCAGCAGTAAACATGAAGAGTTGGGTGGTGGAGCACTAAAGGTTGTTGTCTTTTCTGTATAATCCTCACTTCTTGTCCCCTGCCTGCCCTCCTAATCCCTTGGCATGTGTTGGTGACATCACATGGCTACTGGCTCCAAATTCCCTCTGCAACTGTCATTAACTCTGTGAACAAATGAATAATGACTGGGAGACTCGCTGGCTCCCACCACTGACCTTGGGTATTATTAGAGTGACCTCTCTTTGGCTTGACCAAAAAACCTTTTTGATATCATTGCTGGAAGTACACTAGGAATGATGGCCTGTCTGCCGGGGAGGAGGAGGGGTGGGGTGGTGGTGGTGGTGGTGGTTGGGGGGGGTGTTTGGTGCAGTCGGCAACCACCAGTGTCGTGTAAACCTATACTTTCCTCCCACTGCTGTTTCATGAATACTTAATTAGAGAACACAGCCTGAAATGCCCGACTTGCGAGCCGCCTGACCTCTCTTTACCAACAATGCACAATATTTGGGTTTAGCTGGGTGACATGGTCAGATGACATGTTTCACTGTAAAGGAGGGCCTTCTGGGAATCTTGTGGCAGTTAGCTGTGTGATATCATCTGTGCAGACGGAGGAGAGGCAGTCAGGTGTGGCTGTGGGCGGAAGCATCTCCATATGTCAGAGAGCTGCTTCTCATAAAAACATGCTGGAAATCACATGCTGATAGTGATCACAAGCTGCCCACAGATGACTGACATTTATTGCCAGCTGCAGTGGGGCGAAGTAGCCGAGTACATTTACTCAGTTACTGGAGTACTTTACAGGAGTATTTCCTTTACGCTACATTTGTTTGACTTCTGTGCTGGAAGATTGTGGTTTTACATAGAAACATATTATGATGCATTATTATAGACTGAATGTGTCTCTCAAGCCTCAACCAAAGACAACATGAATGAGTTTGTTTTTAAAGCACATGAAACAAAATAGAATTACATTTCAAAAAGTGTCCATATACACTATCTGTACATCTCTATCTATATGTCTTTCTATATATATATATATATGTAAATATATAGGTAGAGCTATATAGATGTATATATACACTAACTATATATATATTGCGCTTATATACTATATATATATATATATACTACCTATATATTATATGAAATATTATATATCGTGTACTTATATACTACATATAGAGACTTTTTACTGCATCACTGTAAAATAAAAAAAAAACATTTTTATTTTATTGCTTTTAGCCGCTTTTATATGAGATCTAAAGTCTCATCCTGACTTTACAGATTCTATAATTTTATACTTTATATTATAAGTTTGAAAACATATAATAATATATTTTTTGGACTAAAATACCCAACAGTGTTTAAAATGCACCTCATGCAGCATACACAATAATGCATCAGTAATAATAACAATAATAACAATGATAATATGTATTGTTATTAAAAGTGATTGTTGTCAGACACACCCACATTTATAGTATTTATTGATTTAATTTTTATTGCAGCACCATTACTTTAACTGAAGTATAAACTTCTTCCACCAGTGGAAGCTACACAACTTTTATTAAACTCCACGCAGGAAAAAAAGAAAAAAAAAAGGCTACATGTTGCATGTAATGACAGAAACCCTCCCTACAAACAATACATGAGTTTTAATGCAGAACGTGGAATCAAACCTCTAATGAAGTGAACAGCGTGTTTCAACGGCGACTCTAATCAAGCAGCGAAATCAGTAAATGAACGAATAAACGGATGAAACGAAGCTGTGGCTGTGTTCGTCTGGAGAGTCCGTTCCTATATGGACAGTGACGGATCCGTATAGGCGCTGTGGCTGTTTAGGGGCTCGCACAGAACGAATAAATACCTGAGATGAAAGGTAGACACAGAGACTGGCTGATGTAATCAGCGCTGCCACATCGAGGGCTCTCCATCATTGCAATCTGTAGATTGCAATATAAGTTCCCAGAATTGCACTGAGCAACCCAATCTAAACCAATAGACAATCACAGCCTCTGATCTCGGTCCCAATTGAGACATATCCCAGCTGAATGTCCCAGAAATTAGACCTACTTGGTGTGTTCATGATCCCGAGATGGACAGATAGAGCAGGTGCTTTGCCTCTGCGTCTCTGTCTCACACATAGAGCAGCATCAGTCGATAAAGCTGCACAAAGGCTTTGTTATTTACAACAGTTCACGTTGGTACAATTTTACACAGCATTGCATAAGACTGAAGGGGGCAAATTGAGTCGCAATTAAAGGGTGACAATTAGTCGTTTGGTTATGCTGAAGTCACTAAAGCCGTGCGACAGAACTGCACGACCTCTGGCAGCGGAAAACAGCAGAGAGGAGAGAGAGAGGGAGGCAGAGGGAGAGGGTCCTTCTTGTTCACTTGGGATGCTGATGTTGTCGGATGGGCTGCAGAGCGCCAGAGCAGAGCATGTCTAATGCACACGGTGCGTAAAAGTCCCGTGTCCTGTGCGTAATACGCGACCGACAGGCTGAAATAATTAAAAACAGAGCAATGCATGTATTTAGAAAGCATTTAAAGGACATTCCGTCGATTTCTAGTTGCATGAAATAACGTTAAAAAATATTTAAAAAAACAACTGCAGCTGCACGGATAGTAAAAAAAAAAAAAAAGATATATAATAATGCAATAATGCAGAATTAATTTTTCCCTTCTCTCTGTCCGAACACTCACTAATTTAGTATCTCAGTAGTTATGTTGTTAATTTAATTTCGAAATTTCCATTAGAGATGAGCATCAACTCCACAGAGATCTATATTTTATTTTTATTTATTTATTATTTTTCCAATCACATTTCGAGATCTGCAGCTGGAATTTAACAAAAAATATCCATGCAAATATCTGTATTTTAAAAAGCCACAATAATAATAATATTAATAATAATATCAATACAAAAAAAAATAATAGCAATAATAATAATTTGCTGAATTTTCAGTGTTGTGGTGAGAGGTAAAAATTTGCATGCGTTTTTTTTGTTTTTGTTTTTTTCTTGTCTGGGTGCAGCAGCGGTGAGAGCGCAGCGCGCACCGACACGTTTCCTGAGGCGGACTCCCTCAGAGCCACATTCTGCCTGGAAATGAGTCGTGAAACGCGGCGTAGTTGGAAACAGAAAACAGCAGGTTTAATGTCCGCCCAGCACCTGTCATGACTTGGATGTTGCTGACGAGCAGGGAGGTGGACTGGGAAGAAGAAAAGGAAGAGAACCTGCGCGATTAAAATAAATAAATAAAAGAATAAGGAGGATGCGAATGAGGAGTTGGGCTATAAATGTGCATAGATGTGACCTCTCACTGAAAGTTTAAACGCGCTGGGCAAAGACCACATGTGACCAAGATGGCCAAAATGATAGAAATCATCATCAAAAGCGGTAATTACAGTATAGTTTATGGCTGGCTGCCTTTGCCAAAAACAGTAATTGGAGCACATCTCTTCTTTTTAACCAGAGAAAGCGTTCAGCTTGGAGGATGGAGGCAGTTGTGAAAGCAATGATGGATACTATTGTCCAAAATTTGACCCTCTATTAACATCTCTTGGCAGCATCTGGATTCTGTCACCATGGAAAAGGACAAAAGTCATTTTCTCAACATACCAAATCCCTTCTTTTTAAATGCCTCCCCCACCAATAAATAGGTGGAGGCCAGCCCAGAAGCCCAGTCTCTTCCTTTATCACTCTGCACGCCACCACCTCTCCATCCTCCCCTTTGTTTTGCAGGTGTCTCCAATTACCTGCTAATTTGCCTCTAATCTTGGCACAATTCTTAATAAACATGTTTATCCCCCCTAAAACCAAAGTTGCCGAAAACCTGAGCCAACACATAACAGTGACATTCTCCTCCGCCGTGTCATTAAACAATGTGGTGATTTATTAATTTCTGTGTGTGTAAAAAAAAAAAAAAAAAAAAAAGAAGTAGTGCAGCCCAAGAGGGAAGTGAAGAGTGTCGGTGTTAGTGATAGATGCAGGTTGTCTGGTGGCATTTCATTATGAATTTCCTTGGTGAAAGATGAGTGCCAAGGAGCAGTCAATTCAAAACAGACACCAAGAGAGAAAGAGTGTTGCTAAGAGACAGGGATGCTGCACAACTTCCATCAGGAGCTTGACTCTGACCTTATGCAAATTAGCTTCTGCCAAATCTTTTGTGTGAAAGCAACCGTAGTGTCACTAATACCTGGCCTAAAAAAAACAGGCTTTAATATCTAGATTCCTCTTAGGATGCAAAATGCACTTTGGAAAGTGTAACGGTGCAACAAATCCAGACCCGCCAGCACTTGTTGGGGTTTTAATGGGGTCTAAATGAAGAGGAGAAATGAAGGCTGAGGGTTGCTGTGAGGCTTTAATTGAATTTCTAAGTGTACAATCAAGGTTGTTTTTCTCCTGGAATTATCCTAAAAATTCAAGAGGTGGCATGTTTTCCAAAAAAAATGCACAGAAAAAGAGCTTTATTAGAACATGTTGCATCTTATCTGCTTTAAATGAGCCGAACCAGGAGAATGACATTTCTTTTCTTGCAGGTGTCCTCTTGCAGCAACATGGATTATTCACATGTGACACATCAACACGGTGCACTTTCCTTGACCTGTGTGTCATTTAACACAAGAATGATAATGATGGGATGGTGGGTGTGGGGGGGCAGGAGGAGGAGGAGGTGGGGGCAGATGGCCTGGAGAGGGCAGGGAGGTTGCGACCTGTGAGAAGGCCTGTATCAGGTTGGAGCAGGTTATCTGAAGTGGACGCTGATAATGGCCTTTTAGACATGCCAGGTTTGATCTTTCACCACTGAAGAGGGAGAGCTAATCAATAGTGTGAGCCCAGCAGTGATATGAGGTTACTGTACGAGCAACTGGTAAGCAGGCAAACACCAACATCTGCACGTGACTTTTAATTGGCCGGACATTTGACGGGGTCAACGAGAGAAAGAAACAACGATCCGCTTCATCGATGGGAAAATGTTTTGAGGATCACATGGCCAGGTGATAAAAATCAAATCAATGGGACATTGATTGTACATTATGTTATGGGGTTTTAATGCACAAAATAAAAAAAAGGGTTGAAAAAAATTAAAAAGGCAACGGAAATTTAGAAATTATGATCACAGCGAGGCCTTCACAGATTAACTTGTGGAAGTAATAAACACAACTTCAAGGCGCAGGCATAAAATAACCATTTTAATCAAAGCTAAGTGAAATATAGATCCTTTTCCTCCTGGGGTTCCTCACATTATGCACAGAGAGAGAGAGAGAGAGGAAAAAAGAGAGGAAACACAGAGAGAGAGGGAGAGAGAGGGAGAGAGCAATACACTACCGTGTTCAAAGCCAACCTTGTCAATAGTACTCACAGTGGGCTAGGGGAGTGTAATAGCACTTCCCTGATTCTACATTGATATCATATAATCCAGTGTGCCCTGTTTCAGTATCATATTTATCTAACCTGCTGGGGGACAGGGTAAGGGGGACAGTGTCCCTGCTGCTAGGAGCAGACACATTACACACTGCCTCGTGTATTCTTATTGATTACTCCCACCCCACAGCCCAGGGACCATAATTTAACTCAGCAGGCACTACAGTTAATACTGGAATTCAAACATTCCATCTACACTTCAAGAGACAAAAACAATTGACACTTTAAAAATGTGCAGGGCCTCTCTAAATGGGATCTGAAGGGAATGGATCTCCATTTTCTGGTCTGTGCTTTTTTTTTTTTTTCCTCCTCCCCTCCTCTCCTACTTCAGTCTCCTGCCTGTGCAGCCACCGTATTGTTTCTAAGAAGAACTGTGGATGAAGAGCTTTAAGAAGAATTACAACGTGTCGAGGAATCTGTTAATCAAGAAGGACGCACAGACAGATTTGTACGTTCTGTTTTGCAGAATATTTTCTTTTCTCAAATATGTGGCTGCAATTTTAAAAACTGGACAGTGTTCGACAATAAAATATTAATTTAAAAAAAAGCAAATCTGTTGTCTAACTTTAATTTATTTTATCAATCAGAATTTCCACTGCTGAACTGGAACATCAAGGAAGAGGAGCATGAAGACTGGAGGCGTGCAGTGCCTTGCTCATGAGCACAACAATAGTGGCAATAAAGGAAGATGTGTTTCTGCATTGAAATGTTTGTGTGATTCTTCAAAGAGAGAAAATGCTGAGTAAAAGTGACCAGCAGTGCTTGAAACATCCCAGCAAGCTTCTGCCAGAGCCTTCCTGTGAGATGTTGATGTTGTTCTGGGAAATTATTAGTCGTCAGTGGGGGCTTAAGATGAGCAGGCCTGGTTAACTGTGTGACCGGCATGATTGGAGCGGTTAAAGTGGCATCCACTGACACTCACAAAGCCACGTTAAGAGAGCGAACAGCAGGGAACATTTAAAGAGGACATAAATCTGGTCAGTATCAGTGAAACAGAAGCAGGAGGAGGGGGGAGATGTAACGAGTGTGATAATTATCACAGCATATTGATTATTGAGGTATTACAATATTCAAAGTTGCATTTTAAAGTTAAACTTGTTTCCTTTAAGGAGAATCATTTGAAATTCGATCATTTAAACACAAAACCTGTCAAGTATAATATAATAGATGCAATAAATGCTGTTTTTATTCTTTTATTGTCTATTTTACCAAACCAACCAACAAAAAAAACAACTTTGGTCATCATGTAGTCATTATTGAATCTACAGATTATAAAAACCAGTGTTTAAAATTTCAAACTGAGGTCTCGTGTTGATTCAGAAAGTGATCAAACCCACATTTTTTTTTAGAAATGGATTAATCCAACGTAGACTCGGCCATACTTTTTTTTTTTTTTTTTTTTAAAGCTAAAATGAGTATCAGTGGGGATTAATATGCATTAATTAAATTGACTCTGTTTCCTTTAATGAGAGGGAAAGGATTTGATGTTAATGCTGTTGATCTCACGGAGGCTTCAATCCACCTAATTAAGCAGTATTTCTGCAACACACTAAAATAATCAATAAAAAAAAAGAAGAAGATTTTTCACCACTGCTACGGATACTGAGCTCAGATATTCAGATAATTGAAACGCATCACGAGCCATCTCACCTCAGCGATGACGATTTTTCGACTTTGGAAACATGTTTTCTTTTCTATTTATTTTGGTGTAATAATTAAAATGGCTGTTGTATCTGAGCTTTTAGTCGTAGTGTGGCTGCACTCACTGTTGCAGAGATAGAGCGTCTGCGGAGGGCCAGGGAGCAGACTCCAGAGATCCATCCATCTCAATCTGAGGCTACAGCTGACACCTTACAAAGAGGTACAATTAATAAGGGCATTATCCAGCAGTAGGCAACAATAGAGTCCTAACGCAGAGACACCAACCTCAGGAGGCCCGGAGAGGAGAGAAAGGGAGCGTGCGTGTTTATGGGTGGGGGAAGGGCGAGCCAAAGTGCTTCAAATTGGGATGCATTACAAGCAATGTCTTCAGAACGTGAATTACAATCTATTATAACGGAGCCTTATGATGGGTGGCTGCTCCGTTGTGCTAAATGGGGCTCATTATTTTTTTTACAGCTCGAAAATCTTAAGTGCAAGAAAAGGAAATGACTTTTTTTTTGAATTACAAAAAGAAAGTTTTTAAAAAGAAATCTGTTTGATTTTAACGACAGTTTACAGAAACCTCATAAGGAGGAAAAATCGGAGATATCAAATACAGCACATGTGATAATAGAGCTCTCATGAAAGTGTCCTGTTAGTGCAGGTTGAGTGCAGCTCTGTGGTTCACAGGGGAGAGGGCGGGGACACCGCTGCACTGACATTTACAGCAATCCAGGAGTTGTTTGTGGTCACTGGACTGGAGACAAACGTTGAACCCCAAAGGTCAGAGGTCGGGGCTAAATTTCATCCGCAGTGGAGGTCCCTCTGTTGGAAAAGACAAACAGAGAAAGCAGCTGAGGTGTGAAGTGTTCCTGCTGTCGGTGAAATCAATCAATCGTCATGTATAAACACAACCCAGACCAAAGGAATACAGAGCTGAATAAATGTTGGTACAAAATTGTAAAAAAAAAAAAAGGGAACAATAAGCAGATCAATAGAAAATGAACTGAAGAGCGAAACAATAGTGTGTTCTTAAATAATGAACTCTAAATCACTCTTAAGTCTGTTCCAGTTTTTAAACGGGAGTCAAGAGTCCCCCCACGGTGATGGTTTTTATATTTTCCTGCTCATTCCACGGGGGAAAGGATGAGCTTGGTTATGGATTAACGGCGTGATCAATAACAAGATAGGAGTCCTGCCTTCTAAGCTCAAGAAAATTAATTCGAAATGCAGTCAAACTCTTATCGACCCGCAGCCAGGGGTTGCTTTCATTGCAGGTAGTTGATAATCCACCAATATTGTGATGAGTGGCTAATCTCTCATTTTAAATATGACCTCCACTGCACATAATAAAAGCCAAGACCGGCCGTCCATTTGTCGTCCGTACAGCGAAAGGCTCTCCTCATGCTTCTTTGTCGGCGGCGAGATCCTGTGATGTGTCGCTGCACCTCAGAGTTGGAGTCAATTAAACAACTTTAATCTCTTGATTAGTGGCTCCTCTGAACGTCGTCAGACCGTCATGTGAAGAGTCAAAAAAACATATTTGTTCTTTTTGCATGCTTCAGTGCAGGAGGATCAGTCACTGTGAGGTTTAAAATCAAAAGAAAATGTGATGCAGGGAACTTTTGCACACTTTTGGTGCAAAAAAAATGAAAATTTGCCATGTGTCCAGCCGCTGCATGCAATCAAATCAGAACAAATCTAATCAACTCTCATTAATTTGACTTGTTTGCATCATTTGTAATTATTTTATAAAGGCAATGCAATCCAACACTTCCTCTAACAATGTCATTTTTTTCTTTTTGAGCGTCAAGATCTAAATCTAACGACTCTAATTTTCAGCTTCTGATTTTCTTCCGTAATCTTGTAGGATAATAAAACCAGCAGATTACAGCCGTGACGACTTCTTTATGTTATTTACGATGCACCGAGGACAGTTATGGGTCAACCTTCCTTTCCAATCAACCCCTAAAGACAAAAAAAATTAACATTACGCGCAAACTTTCATCACTGAAGAGCCTGAGGAAAAGTGGTGTTGTGCAAGTTTGGAATCAGACGCAAAACAAAGCAGGTTAATTGATGATCAACAGAGTCTGACTTTAATGAGGCCACGTTGCCCACGGCCAGGCCCGGTTCAGGATATGCAGGACTTTCTCCTGACTGCGCCGCTTTCTTTGATCTTGTTTGCTTTTTCCACTGCTGGGACCGTCATTGTTGGTTTTAATTACTTCACCACCAAATGGTACAGATGAAAGATAGGTGTCTGTAATTAATAAAATTTCCATAAATTTGAATCACTAACCAGTCTCATTAGCTGCTGCCTTTTGTCTTGACTGAAGTTCTCATGTCATCTTTCTCCAACTCTAACTATACAGAATAATATTACTTAGGGCAGGGAATCACTTGATATGCACCATATTTTCTGATAATCAAATTCACTGTAGGTAATTAAATGCAGCACATACTGTAGTCCTACTCCAATGATTGAGGTCAACCTGAAGGAAACGGCAATTGTTGTATTAAACCAATATAACACGCCAAAGTCTTTTCAATTAGTCGTTTCAGAGGAACGTCGCCGCAGCAGCAGGCATGTCGATTTTATTCGAGCTCAAAAAAAAAAAAAAAAACGTAATCAAATTGTCGAAGAATTCATCTTTGATCATGTGTAATCAGGATCAGGGCTGCGTGGTGCATCTCTGGGCCACGAAACTAAACGAGTTGCAATGCTGCTGGCAACTTGCTGCTTTGGATGGAAGTCAGCTTGGCAGTAACAGAGCTGCAGTGTGTTCACATGACAAAAAAAAAGGACAGTTACTCAGAGGGGGCATTTGGAGGGGAAAACACCTGTTGTTTTGATGACTTCAAATATGTTTGCATTGGAAAGCAGCAGCGGGCTGGAATTCTGATTATTTTATTGTTATTTGAATAGCTGGAAAAGTTTCCGAAGGTAAAAAAAAATAAAAAAATCTAAATATTCTGTCAGGCTCGCACCATTACATTTTATTTCTTTATTCAGTCGTTCAATTCGTATTAATAATTCATTGCATCACACCATAAAAGCTATTTTAAATATAATAAAGACACCCTTCCATCAATGTATTTCTTTTTTTTTCCTGTTTACCTACAGAGTAAAAAAAAAATAAAAAATGAAGCTATTCTCAATTATAGCAGACCAGGTCAGACACAGGGAAGCAAGTCTTTGTTGCTTTGTGACAGTGCTCTATAATCTTGTGGAGAACAGCCTATCATTACCAGGCAGTGTGGTAATAGACTGACATGGATGCTATGGGGAGCAATTGATTCCACACATCAATCAGTAGGGAAACTCGCCTTAACGATTGCAGAGAAGTGGCTTGTTTGTCCTCAACATCACGATAAATGCTAACACGGATGCGCCGCACAATACCTGCGAGCTGAATGAAGGGGGTAGTTACTCATCATAAGAAATTCATTAGTCTACTCCTACTTTTGCCCGGGTCTTCCTTCTCGTATTTTCAAACATGCTTAATACCTGCAGATGTGCACTGATGTTCTGTGGCTTCAAAAATAAAAAAAAGAAAGTGTCTGCCTCCCAACAAAAGGAGAACCATTAGTCTTGCATTTCAACACTGAATTTACTGATGCTTGCTAATGAACGATTAAATTAATTAAAGCTTCATTTTATTTCCTAAAACTATTTTTTTTATGATAGAGTTTGTATTTTTATCCACTTTTCTCCGCCCGTAAACACCAAACAGCAGCTTTTTCCTCATATAAATTTCTCTGCTGTGTCTTTATCCGTGGACATCTGTGCCAGTTAGTATAAAAGGCGCAGCTGGATGCAGAGAACATACTATCTTTCACTCTAAAAGGGAAGGGTCCCACCTGATTAAGAAGGGCAGGGGAAAGACTTTGGCAGGCCAGTGGGAGAGGTCAAGGATAGACCAACCAGCTTCAACTCCCCCCACCACATCATTTTTGTATGACAGCACCACCCGAAGGTTGAAGTTCACCGAGACTTTTCATGAACAGAGCGCTTAACGTCAAACACAAGATTAAAGCGGGGGTGTCGCATCTTGGCAGGACCAAATGAAAATATCAACTGCTAAGCCCCCCTCTGAAAAGCCAAGGGACAGGTATCTAATATTAGAGAGTAAGCCTAGTTAGCAAAGGCGGCCTGCTGCTTTCCACGTTCTCAGTGGTGGTCAAAAGGCCAGGCTGGCTTTGGAATTGCTTTATTGGTGAAATATATTACAGTAGAGGCCTGCAGAAGCACCTTATTAAGAAGGTAGGGAAGAGATGCCCTCGTGACATATAGCAGGAACTGAGGACATTTCCATATTACTGAATAAAATACAATCTTAGATTCTATTTTGTATGCCGAGAGTCAGGCCGAGGGGGAGAAAAAAATTAACAAAGAATTACTCTGTGGTTTATAATTTAGAAATAACACGAGGATTATTTTTATTATAGCGACGGAGGGTTCAGATAAAATGCTGCACAATAAGCTGGGAGTTTGTTAAACATTTTTAACTGCAAGTAAGAAAATAAAAACTATCAAAGCCAGAGCTGGTGCAGCATTTTTTTTTTTTTTTTTAGGATTTGAAGCAACACATTTCAGAGAGAAGCCATTTTGTTGTACACAAATGACTTGTTTTCTTCGCTCACAGTGTAGCAACAGAAGCTGGTGCTTCAGCTCTTTAAGTGGCTTGGAAGCATAAAAGAGGCTTATCTGCCCCTCTCATTTCTTCAGCCACATAATCAGATGACCTGAGGAGAGCTAAGGAGAAACAAAGCCAGTGGAAAAAACTTACCACGCTCGCCATCTATCTATCTATCTATCTATCTATCTATCTATCTATCTATCTATCTATCTATCTATCTATCTATCTATCTATCTATCTATCTATCTATCTATC
>NW_007578679.1:2001-14309 GCF_000690725.1 Stegastes partitus | reverse complement strand
AAACTTGGATCATTTTAACACGTCAAAGACTTTCAAAATTTGGATTTTTACTTGACTTCAAACAGACAAATTGTTTTAAAGAATTTCATCTGGGAGTGACAGGACTCTCTTCTCACATTTAAAACGAGAAAAAGGCAAAGTTCACGACCTGAGTTCACTCATCTTGGAGGAAAGAAATAAACACACGAGCGTCTCAGCACTTTGTAACAGCGCGACTTTAGCAGCAGCAACACATTGAATTGATTTAATTTAAATCCAAAAATGTGAATTCTTTACTTCATTACAAGTATTTTGCCACTTTATTTTAAACCTAGATAACTAAAAACATTTTGTAATTAATCAGAAGATCTATTGGTTGGATTGAGGAGAATAAAATCATTTTTAAAGGAAATTTAGATCCAAATGTTCCCCCACACCATTACCACTTCTTCTTCTTTTTTTAGTTTGACATTGTAGGTAAATAAATGGCTTAAAGATATTTATTTTTCCATATGATCCTTGCCAATGCCTATTTTTTTTTCTTTTTTTCTGTAACATAGCACTATTAATAATCAGAAACTCTAGTAAGACATGAAGCTGATCTCGAAGGCTTTTCTATAATCCCTCCCCTGGAAGTGGTCTTTACTGGAAGGCTAGTTTGTGATGGGCTCACCCAGTAGCACAATGTTGCATTGGGATACAGCATTCAGCTTAAGCCAACTTATCAACTACATTCAAAGCACATCCATTGAGCTATGTGGGGAGACTTTTTGCCGATCTATTAAAAATACTCTTATCTGTATTTAGCATATGCTGTGTATGTCAGTGCTGGCAGCTTTAGACGGATTTACACTCAAAACACCTCAAGGTATTCTTGAGCTGAAACTACTGATAACATTCTGAAACTTCTGCAGACAAGCAGGTTTTACAAATAGATAAATTCATTCAACACACTGTTGTATCGTGTATTTACTCATTGTTATTTTTTGCTGCACAGTGACTGCTTTTAAATACCATTTTGCCCTTTTTTTTTCCTTTTCGAAATTATTTTTTACTTCCCACCTGCATGTAAATAAAAAAAGCTGATTTAAATATTTAGGTACTGCATCATCGCAGACATATATTAAATAATATTTCAGTGTTGATTGAGGTAATGTTTTACTGTTGAAGTGGCAGTTTATTCCATTTTCCTTATTTTGCTTTCTAAAATTAGACAAGCCAGCTTCTTGTCTATAAAACAAACAGTCAAACAAGACGGTCGGTATAAAAGAATCCTTGTTGCTAGTTAACAAGAACTTTGGGAATCCAGCAGCAAATAATGTGGAAATAATCCACGCATGAGGCTTTCAGTGCGTTTCAGTGGGAAGTCCTTCAGAGGAAGCGCTGGGGCTGCAGAAAGCCTCACACTCTCCTCTTTCTTTCACTTTTCTTTCTTTGCAACACACAAGCCTTATTTGTACTGCCGGGTAATTACTATTAGACGGAGACAATCTCATATTTACTTTAACTAAAATGTAATTAAAGCAAAATTTGCAGAAATTTATAAAATACACAAATTGATCTTTCTCGGGAAGAAGAAGAAGAAGAAAAAGGGGACATTTTCAAAATCTAAACAGATGGGCAATTTATTTATTCACAGTATTAGCATATCTTACAAGCATTTATTTATTTTTTCTCTCCTCCCCCCAATACATTTTTTATTGGTTTGAAATATTTATTTTTTTTGCCCCAAATTGCAAGCAAACCTTTATTTAACTCTGCTCTCTGGGCTGTAGAGGTTTGGCCTTTGAAGCAATTGAGAAAGTGCACTGTTATTCATGCTGCATTCAGTGCTGAGAACTGAGACTCCAAAAACAGCAGTATCCTCTCATACCTGTTGAGAACACTTTCATCCTTAATGGGCTCATTAGCCACATTGTTAATTGAGTGCTATTCAGGCCAACATCAAAGCTAATAATAATTGTTTACTTACTTACTTACTTCACCAAAATAGACCCAACTGTGGCATAATGCTGCACTCTCAGAAGATATATGTTCATAAAGGGACACATTTCTGAATAAAGTGAAACAAAAAAAAAAAGAAAAGAAAGAAAAAACCTCATCATTAAAAGTCTCACTTCACACACACACACACATTCTGTTGTGTTTCATGTGGGGAATTTGAACAACTAAACTGCTGCAGAACAAAAACTTGTCTCACACACTCAAAAAGACGTTTAAAAAACGCTCCTTTTTGTCAGTGAAACCTCTGAATTTTTACTGTGGATTTAAAATGTTGTTATGATGTTGAAAAATACTAAATTTGTTATAAAAAGAAAAACATGTTCAGTGTAATTTAGCAAGCAGTAATACTAATATAAAAAAACCCCAGCAACACAATTAATAGAAAATGAGAATAAAAATAATACTTGTATTTTTTTTTTACACACAGGAACATATATTTTATTTTCTGAGTTCTTGTCCTGTAAGTTTTCTCCTCCCACACGCTGCTGCCACATTAGTGGATAATGGGATCCGAAAATGGAAGCTAACTCATTGGAATTAAATTTATCAGCGTGTGCTCAGAGGTAATAAGCTGTCAGTTATAAAATGAAGATTTGTATTTAGATATATGATAGGAAGAAAAATGAATAGGCAAAATAAATGAAGCTGCTTTACAACTAAATTACTTATTTGGAGCCAACAGACCACGAAGAGAATCACGATGATGACAATGATTATTGCAGATAATATTTTCCCTATGGAGGTGAAGATAGCAAATATGAAATAATTACGTAACGCGGGTCCACAAAGAGTTAACAGGAGGGAATGTTTGCAGAAATGTTGTGATAGAAGGGACCAAACCTTGAGGCATTATCAAACATTATAATGTAGAAAATCTAATTAGTACTAAGGGAGGAGGAGGGGATGATGTTCCTGCTCCAAACCAGATTGTTTTTATATACAGGAATAATATTACGGAAATATTATGATCCACAAACATCGCTAATTTTGAACAAAAAAAAAAAACAACACATCGAGATAATTACATACATTTGTGCAAATACAACTCTGTGTATAAGTTTTGTTTACAGTCGCCTGTCTGAGGCGCTCTCACTTTAACTCAGTGGGGAAGCTGGAATATGCATTTCAAACTGAAATTTTCATCATAGCAGGATTTCTATTTTTAAAAAGGCAGAGCTGATGAAAGCTGGTCTAAGTTACACCTAGGCTCGGGGCTAAGGCAGCTGCATTTCAATTGATTAGCTAGCCATGCATGATGAAAGTTTTAATAAATGACACCATAGTCACAACATTTCAAAGAAAAAACAATCCCTGCTGTACGCCAGGATACTGCAAATATGCCAGAAGCCACATGAGAGGATTTAGATGAGAGGGAAGTTGAGCACAACTAGAAGTAAAACAGAGGCAAATTCAAACACATGAAATTTAACAATCTATGACAGTGACGGTCTTATTATTGCTTATTTTCTTCTGGTTCCCCCACTTACTAATTTGTAGTTTGTGTAAGATGTCACTTTGTTATTTTAAGCGACTTGACGGCTGTGAGTTTATTTACCTGTTTTAATGAAACTATCTCTGCAGGAACAAAGACTTCTGGAGCATTGTGGGTGAGATTTTTTAGAAACGTGTTGATGAGAATTAAAAATTGCACTCGGGGGAAAAATAATAAAATAAAAAAAAGCACCTGATGTGTTTTAAATGCTCCCTGTTATGACAAGCTTGTTGTGTGCAGCAACTGTGTACAATCGATGCTATCTGAAAGCCGCTGTAGGTTTTAATATATATCACTTATTGAGGGGGAGAAAGATACGATAGATACGTTCTTTCATCCCGGCAGCTTGGTGGAAACAAGCAAAGAAAGGTGTATTAAAAAATGCCGTGTCTATAGGGCTCATGTCTGGTGTCTGTCAAATCATTAAAAAAAGGAGAGGCGCCGTTATCAAATGCTCGGGATCAGCAATAGTGGTGGCACATCACTGAGATGAGGTATGTCTTCCATGGGGGCAACTTGAGGGCCTTTTGTGAATTTATAGAGTACGATAAAATCAGCTTCATATTTCTCTGCAAAAAAATCGGCTGATGAAAGAAGCCCGAGAGAGAATTACATGGCAAGAGTTTTGTCACCAGACCCATAGGCTTTATGGGCTGGGAATTGAAAAAGGTAATGAGAAAAGCCATGCTGCAGGTTGGGCTGTGTTTAATAAGTCATCATGCCTCTATCTATTGTTAGTCGCACACACGGACCCCACCAGGACTGTGTTTCCTCCACCACGCTCTGCAGCTTGCAGGCATTTCAATGGATATAATATATCCAGCACCAGTGGAGCAGGCTAACAGCTTATATAGCACAGACACCATTACACAGAGTCGTGTGATAACAGCGAACAAAGAACAAAGTCTAAAAAATGAGACTGTTCTCCAGTTGCCTCTCTTCTTGAAGAATATGTGATTGCAATTAAGATAGATGGCTTTACAAAAAAAAAAAAAGAAGAAGCCAATTCTAGGACGGGCTAATTATGTGCACAACTTACGAGTATAATTCTCCCTTTTCCCTGCACAATGCACACCACAAGTTAGTGTCTGTGCATGGCTGCAAACACACAGGCAGCAGTTGACAGCCAGATAAAGAGTGACGTAAAGGCGGCGGTCCTCAGGATACTGACGATGATACTTGGCAGATGTATTTTTCCTTCCTTTTTAAAATTTGTTCATCTCATAACTCATCAAACAAATTCCCGCCATCCCAGTGATCTCTTTATTCTTCTCACAGATTTTCTGTCTCTCAGTAAACTCAGCACACAGAAAGGAAAGGAAAAAAAAAAAAAAAGCAGCCTGAAGGGAAATGAATTTAAATGTGAGCTGATGATGAATGGCTGAACTGATTTTCTGGCAAGAATTAAAGCTTTGTAACGACACTTGACACACATTGGATGAAAGGAAGAGTAAAAGTAAAAAAAAAAAAAAAAGAGAAGCACTACTTTTTACAGTTTGTGTAATTACTGTATGACACGTATAATGGGCCATATTTTCCATTTTGACAGCACGCTCCTGAGCCATCTTTTGTCTTTATGTCATTGCCTCTGGGTATGCAATGGAGACGACACTATTACTACACTCGCTGTTTGTTGTACAGTTGTACACTTCCATCTCCTTACACGAGCAGCCCTGTTTAAAAAAAAAGACAGGCTTGTCACACACTCTGATCAGCCCCGAGTCAGTCAGAGGGATTTCTGAAGCGTGTGGAGTTTTTAACATGGAAATTGGCTTTGAACCCCATCTGCACAGGTCGGCACATCTTTGGGCAAAGCTCTGCTACTGCTGACAGGGAAAATGAACCATCAATTCCTTATAATGTGGCCTGATTATTATCCTACTTACCCCCCACAAATTTAAACTTAGTGAATTTCTGCACCCTATGAAATCTGTAAACTCAGAGAGAGGGAAGGCCTAATGTCTGCTTTTTTTTTCCCTCCAAAGAAAAAGAAAAAAAAACCCCAAACAGTCAAATTGAAGCACCATCAACGCTGCAATTCCAAAGTAAAATAATCCCATCAACAGAGAGAGCAGTGCATGGCAGGTTTTTTTACCAGCACACTTCAACACAGCACAAAAACAACCATCTGAAAGTAAATCTTCTAGAGAACGACACTTATTTTCAGCAACAAATAATGACTTAAAACAAAGAGGATTTGGCTATAAGTTGGTTTCTAGGTTCACTTATTATGAAAATATCACTTTTAAGTACAATTGTGGCACCATGAAATGATTAAAAAATATCCTACCTGTGTGGAAATGTTGATTTCAGAACCCCAAATGAAAATAAAACACTAAAAAAAATAAAAATAAAGATTTATACATAAGGCTCCTAACAAGTGAAATGGGTCTCTGACTGTGACACATGATACAAACCAGAGCAAAGTTAGAATGAAGTGTGTTCAGCAACTTTGGGAAGGGATCTGTCAACGTCCAATCTGAGATGTCTTTATTTGACACGATTGGTTTTGTTAGGTTTCTTGCGCCGGTCCAGCCCGCTGGTGTCCCTTTCACCCCTAAAAGCAGCTGGGCCCTGACCCCTGCAGCACCGGCCCTCAAAGCCGAGCTCTTTTCAAGCTCCGGCATACAGGGAACCTCCCTGTTCCCTCCCACCAGCAACATCCCATTCAGCCGCAGAGATAACTTTATTCATCTTGTGCATCATTGTATCCATTTGAATGCGGGAACTATGCAGACACTTGAGTGAATTGAACTAGCGTGCGTGCATGTGTTAAGGACAGGAAAGAAGGGGAGGCGTTATGTCTTAATTTCTTCATTTTGACAGAAAATTCATGCACGGGTTCACTCTGAGAGAAAAAAAAAAAACTCCCTTCAGCCGTTTTTCATTTCAGCGTGAGTGCTTGGAGTTTACCTGAAGTATCAAATTTGAGGAAGCCGGTGTCGTGATTACATGTTAGGGACTTAAAATATGCAATCACGCCAGAAAAATTAAACACATTTTGACAATTACACCAATGAATTCTCTGTGTTGCCGCTGCTAATTTACATGAAAGTGCTAAACAGCTATTTTTTTTTTTCTTTTTTCCTACTCCTTTTTTTTTTTTAATTTGGTAAACTCTGCTGATTTAGCGATGGACAGCTGGCGGGGACAGTTGAGCTTATGTTCACCTGCCTAACACCAAAACAGCACTAGGACCACCCTGCTCTTCTCTCATCATTCATATTCAAGCCAGGGCCTCTTGACAAGTCTGCTGATCTCACTCAATGTTTTGTGATTTGGACAATACGTTTTCACTGTGTGGGCAAAAATGCTGAGGCCATCACACTTCTTGAGGCCAGTCTTGTGAGACTCAACTGAGGCAGAAGCCCTCATTTCTTCCTTCTCTGTGAGACTTATGCTTGTCAGTGGATCCGCCTTATCGCTGACAAGTCTATTGCGGCAGTCGGATAGAGCATGGGAGTGAGCGTCTCCATGGGCAAAACTATTTCATATAAAGCTCAGAGTAAAGTGTGTAAAGTTGTGTGGATACGTAAAAGTTTTGTCCTACAGCCCACATTTAACTTACACGTTAAGCAGCAATCATAAGGGTTTTTCTGTTTTTATTTTAACGCTGTTTTTATATCAGTCTGCAAAAAAGAAATAAAGGTTTTCTCTAATGTTTACTTGATCATGCTCCTTAAGTTGTTTATTCAGCTCAGTTTGCATCAAAATACTGGAATAAACTCAAAAAAATGCAAAATTACTAGAAAACAGAAAATCAAACAGATGCCCAAACAGACACTTATTTTAACTTTATGTCTTGATTAGATGACGTAACGCTTTAAAGGCTCAGTCACAAATGTGGTTAGATTTCATTTAAAGTCAACAAACAAAGGTGCAAATAATAAAAACTTCTTCCCTAAACTTCCTCAAAAGTTCCCCTCACCGCATTCAAACTGCACTTTTCAACTATAACGACGCTCCAAAATATGATTTGCCATAAAGAGCGTGAATATTTGCGATGTAGCCAGTGGTAAAAAATCCTTTTGGGGATTTCGATATCTAAAAGAGAGAGGTTTATACATTAGCGCTGTAGTTGCAAAACACTGTTGATATTCAAATGATTATTGTGCAAAATCTGGGATAAGCTTCTGTGTGAGAGCTCTTCTAAGTGCCTACAACTATTGCTAATTCCCCTCACCATTGTGGGCCGAACAAAGGCCTTAATCCCATTTCACTTTTGCAGAAGGCTGGGGCTATTTTCCCTCTCATAAACCAACAACACTCCCCCAAGCCAGAGCTGAGAGGTTCTGAGAAAGGGGCCAGTGTGTGTATACTTCAAGGCTTTTTTGTCCAACTTGGCTAGTGCTCTGCATAAACTTTTAAGTGGTCCCAGTAGGCCTCAAACACCTTTTGGCAGAAAAAATAAGCTACCACAAACTGTAAAAAGGAAACCAAACACTCTCTTAACCTGGACAATACAAAAGAAAATATATGAAGTCTTTTATTACTCAGACTGGGTCTGGGCTGCAAAGAGTTAACACGTTTTTTTTTTTTTTTTTTCATGCACTAGTAAAGGAACTTTCATTCTTCTGAAAGCAGCTCTCTTTCTCTGCATTGTAAATCCTTTAATACATTATTTATAACATGGTGGTCCACTATCAAAGCAAGTGGAGTAGGACAGGATTCAGTTCTTGTACTTTGTAGTATAGCTTCAGCTCGCAGTGGAAAAAAAAAAATAAAACCACTCGGCTGACTTTGACATAATATTTTCTCTTTGTTATTCAGCCTACTTCAGTTCTACCTTTCAAATTTATGGTTTAATTAAAACAAGTAACAGTTTCAGGGATTTTGTCAGTTCAATTAGAATTTCATCAGAGTCCTCACGACAAATTTGAATATTGTCAGGAAGCAGAGTGCTTTTATAGTCACAAACCTGAGATATGTCATTTCATTGTATTCTACATCTAAAGATTATTTCATCTCTGTTTATCACAAAATCTCTCCTTTAAACACAGGAATAAAGGAATAAAGGCGCCCTATCAAAGCTGCAGTTTTTTTTTTTCTCTATTTAACCTAATATTGTAAATAACAATAGGAGCAGATATGTGCAGGAGGAGTTCCTGAGTGTACGTGGGATTGGCAGAGCTCCCTGGAACAAGCGGCAATGCCACCGTCCCAGTTGTTCGGTAAGTAAGTGATGGCTTTATTCAGCTGCTGTGTCATGCAGTGCATGTGAACCAGCATGCAGACCAGCATGTGGCCTGTGTTGGCTCATGTTAGGTGTGTAGTTAGAGGGTTTACTTGCACTTAAAAAGGAGGGGCACGGCAAATACAAATCAGCCAGGAATTTCCTTCGACAGCCAGACAAACCGTTCTCCTTTAATCTTAATCAATTAGACACCCATGAAGTGCAAACAAATCACAAACCTGTCAGCGTGCACAATACAGTGTAAAGAATCCGCAAATTACATGCAGTGTAGACAAGCGGCACCCCTTTCCTACAAAGCTGCTGGGTTGAGTTCTTCTCAAAAGCTTCACATCACCCAGATCATATTTGTGCCATTGACTTACAGTATAATAAAGAGGATCTCTTTGCTAAGATGCCCACTGGAGTCCAGAACTGTTAGCTTAATATCCACTGGGATCCAATGAGGTGAGTGTAGCCTTTCACATACAATACTCAGTCCTGGAAAAGTGATACGTCTTTGCTTGATGTTAATGGTTTATAGCATCCCAAGATAGCAAAATTTATCTCCGGAAAACCTGGCCTAATGATATTTCCCTTGCACAAGTTGACGGAGAGAAAAATCCATGGTTGAAGTATTATTGAATTTTCACACCTGCATACGGGGAGTCATGTATCAAATTCTACCAACTCTTATCAGCACACAGGACCACCTGAGGGGGTTTTTACAGCGTGGGGGTGGGATGTTGGGGGTTAAAGAAACCTGCTTCAACCTGTTTGTTGGTGGCTTGGAAGATTGACAATGCTTAGAACAAACATAAAGTTTATCCATGTGTGTCTGACGCTGGAACAACAATCACTGTCGAAGTCATATGATGAAATAAAATACTTTGTGTGGATCTGTTACTTCTTATACTTTCAATAACAACTTGTTTACTGCAAGGAATGGCACTGCACCTTAGCTGGATAAACCTGTGGAAAGTAGTTGGTTGAGAATAATAGAAATTTGCCCAATAACACTGTTACACTATATAATTATTGCTATATATCTACTCTATATATAAGGAACAGCTGTTGCATCAATATGCATTTACAGCAAAATTGCTGCTCAAAACATGCAATCAGTAAACTGACTATTTCATGAGAAAAATAAAGATTACTATTGGTCACAAGTCATTTTGATGGGATTTTGAAGCAGCACATTAAAAAGCACATTTAAAAAATTTGAAAGAAAAAATTTGAAAAGCAAAATTTTACGCTAGCTTGAGAGATTTTTTGTTGACTTTTTCGTAAAAAACGTGATGCACATAATTGGTGATGGAAACACCTTTTTTCAAACATAATAAACTCTTAATTTACGTGACTGATCAGCTGTTTTCACTTCTTTTGCTGTCTTTGTGTTCAGACAGCATAAAACATCCAAGTAGCTAACATGAGCGAATAATTACAACTTTAAAACTCAAGACTTCTTTCCATTTTTTTGCTCATAGACGGCCAAAGTTTTGTTTGGTTTTCTGTCGTTGTGGGGTTTTAATGGTAACCAAACAACTGGTTTTGTTGGCTTCTTCCACTCTTTGTATTACAGCCATGTGTAACGAAGCCTCTGTCGCCACCTTCTCATAGTTTATTTACTCCAAAGCAAACAATGGAAATGAGCCCAACTGACATTTTCTTTTTAAAAAAAATTCTTGTGCCAATTGACCAAATTTTGAATTCACTTGACGACGACATGGCAACACGACTAGTAATTTATCACATTCAAAATTCCTGCACAGTTTTCGTGGCAGCTGAGTTTCTCTTAGCTGCCACGAAATTGTGAATTAAATACTGAATTAAATGATTGTGAAATGACTTTTCTTAACCTTAACCACATGTTTTAGTTGTCTAACTGCTACCATGTAGTATTTACTATCAGCACTGGCTCACCACAACCTAAACCAAGTAGCTCCAGTTGTCCAAACCAAACCGTAACCATACTGTACTTGTCACAAGCAGATGTTGTCGGAATAATCAAGTGAAATACGTTGGCAGCAAACGCTTAAAAATGTTGTCACCGAGCGTAATCTGGGTTTCCGTGGAATCATCCAGCATCGGCGGCCTGTCTGGTGAGTGGGTTGTGCAAAAATGATCTTTGCAACCAACATGTTGTGAGTTTCCCCACAGAAAATGTCCTGGCAGTAGAATCTGGCAGTTGAATCATTTTCAGGGTGTCCTGGTTCAGTTTACTAATATCCATTCAGCTGAATACTGTCTGCTGCTGCTGCTGCTGCTGCTGCTGCAAAATCAAATCCTAAATCTGACAAGCCATTTATCTGGCTTTGAATGTGATGATCACAGAATCCACTCAGATACCGAGACAACATTGACAGTAAGCTTTTGGTAAAATCATAGTGGACTTTTTCTTTTTTGCTGGTTTATGTTCGTCATTGCATTTAACCATATTTGATCTTCTTCTGGCTACACGATCACAGCTTTTCATCAAGGAGTTCTATGAGCCTCAGAGAGCATCTTTGGCACATGTCCTGAAAGTTAAAAAAAATAGAAGATGTAGTCTTTAATGTCAGTTTCTTAGAGACGCTTCATTTTATTTATTCACTACCACAGCATTTCAGAAACACGTACTAATTGGAGGTATAACATATTTATATATATTTATATCTATATAGAAGGTAAAGCCACTTTCAAAAGTCAAAGGATTATGAATTATTTTCTCACAACTTTTCCTCACTCATAAGTAGAAACAATGTCACTGCACAGAACTGCAATTTGCTCAGAACTGGTCTCTTTTGTCTCTGTTGTCTTAAATCTGTAGTCATTATACGACACTGACTCAACACTAATCACTATGAACACTTGCAAACAGTTGTTTCTCCTCTGGGCTGTAGGCGTGTGTCTGAACAAAAGACAGTAACTCATTAAAATAACATAAATACAGTAGGAGACGGGAAGCGGTGATAAAACGCTCTCTAATTCTACACTTTATATAATGTTGTACAATGCCAGAATCACTGATGCTTGTTTAACTGCATAATGACTGTTTAATCTGGGTTTAATCACACACCCCTTGTAGACACTTGAAAGGGGGACCTGCTATTTGCTATTTTTATCACAGAAACTTCTGCACAAAGTTGCGTGAAATCATAACTGGACTTACTGAACTATAAACTACGAGCTAATGTTCTTCTCAAGCAGCCTATGTGGAAATACGTATTTAGGGGCAACACAGTGACAGAGGAGAAGTTCTGTTGTCTTTGATAACTTTGCTGTTGTCCTGGGAAGAGTGCAGACACTCATGTGCCTCCTTCAAGTCACATCTCGTAGCGAAGAGTTTTAAAGAAACTATGTGGAAATACAACAAAAACAAGCTGAAAGGAAGAAACTTAGGGCAGCGGCTGACACTAATGTCACCACTAAGGCTCATCACAGTGAGGCACTAAGTAAACTACATAAAACTATTATACTACTACTACATATTTTCTGCTGGATTGCATTTACGTATCACATATAGGCTTCGAATCCACTTATTGTTGCCGTTTAGTTTATTCTTTAGAGTCACTGCTTTCATCAATTATATATTAGATGGAGCCAGATGTGCAACAGGGTCAGAATTGAACCCAAACGTGATGTTTTCCTAAACCTGACGATGCAGGTTTGGTGCCTAAA
>NW_007578679.1:0-1753 GCF_000690725.1 Stegastes partitus | reverse complement strand
GGTGTATAGATGATGGATGGAGCCAGATGGAGCTACAGGGTCAGAATTGAACCCAAACGTGATGTTTTCCTAAACCTGACGATGCAGGTTTGGTGCCTAAACTTCACCAGACTTCTAACATAAAAGTGTCGCACAAGGTGTAATATTTGCCAAAACTAACCATTGTAACCAAACAACAAGTGAAAATGAAATGTAACTCCCAGAGTACTACACTCACATGGGATGAGAGGCCCAGTCTTGTGGGCGGAGATCCAGTGGCTGGTTTAAGCCTCCATCCTCATAGTGCATCCTTCATGGATCTCTCAAAGCCTTTTCTACTGTGTCACATTCTTACCCAACTTTGTTTCAAACGAAAATAAATTTATCTCAAAAATTAAACGAAAAATATCGTTTTTGTACGACAGTAGATGCTGCAGCAGTTGGACGCTCTGGATTCTGCACGAGCTGTAAATTTCGTCTTGTGCGTTATTCTCAGACTGCGTGTTGAAAATTTCTCAAACAACTTCATTCCAAAGTCAACAGCTTGTGATGTACGGCACAACAAGGTAGCAGAGCACAGCCACCACAGCTGTGAAAGAGGTCACCGCTATAAGTCTGTGGAGCCAGTTTCTGAACAAACTAAAGTGGATTTATTTTTCCGTAATGTAGAAACATGCCGCCCAGCGTGGCTCACAAATGTCTTTGTGCTAGTTTTTTGGACAACAGTGGAGCTCAATGGCACAAACAAATAAGCTAAATCAGGATTTGGACTCACAGCCAGTACTTGTTAGTAGGATCAATTCATTGTTGATTTCAGTCTTTTCCTGGGATTTGTTGACAGTAAGAAAAGCACCAAACTTATCCTTTAAGGTCAGAATTATTTTGGCTGCGAGCTGGTTGAGATTTGAGTCGTGATTTTTCCAAATAACGAATAATTTAATACCAGGCTGAATTTCACTGCTCTCCCTGTGGCTGAAAGTTTGAAATCTGTTGCACTTCTAACCACATCCAACAGCGATATCACGGTGCACTGACACACCCTGCAGTGTGTTCTACATTAATGCAGCACGCAGAGACGTTAGAGCACTGAGGTAAACAACAATAAGATGCTCTGCTGGTGTTAATTTGATCTTTAACATCAAACCGTAGTGATGCCAGACTTGCGCTTTGAACTAAATGTTAACATCTGCATGCAAATGTATTCACAATGAGAAGGCCAACATGTAGACATTTAGAAGGAGCTGATAAATAATAATGTAATGGTCAAATTAACTTTTATTTTAACCTGATAACGGCACTAGATTAAAAGTCAGGGCAACCATATATTAGATGGGGCAGAACTCATCACAATAGTAACCCACAAAACAGAGGAAAAGGTTCTATTTTAACCCAAACTGGATATTTTCCTAAACCTAACCACGCATTTCTGGTTGACCAAAGTTAACCAAGCTTCTACTTATTGTTGTCAACTTGTCAGCCAAGGTGGTATTTTCCGAACCCTAAACATGAAGTTTTGGTGTCTGAACCCAACTAGCAGCAAGTGGTAATGGGGTTAAAGTCCCATCTGGGACCAATATGCCAAGACTTTAGTTTCAGTTTACTAAGTGGGAGTCTTGTGCTGATTTATGCCTCCATCCATCCAACGCTCCACCTTTTGCAAACTTTGAAGCTCTTTTAAACGGAAACCCTTTCCTAATCTGTCACAGTTTCAGTGAGAAGATACTATTTAGGGTCCGAGCACCAAAGGGTGCGAAGACCCTATTGGAACTGCTCG
>NW_007578678.1:245499-286331 GCF_000690725.1 Stegastes partitus | reverse complement strand
AGGCAATGGTGCTAACCACCTTGTAGCCCACATCTGATACATCAAATCTAAAATAATGTGTATTCACCAAGACAGAGAGATTATAATAACATAACTACAAACACTCAACCTGTCATGAGCGAGCGCTTCCATGCATGTGGCGTACACAGAGCGAACCGACTGGAGCAAAGAACAACATCAACATTTGGGCATTATTTTATTTGGAGGCTTCTTCCTTTCAGAACATCACAGATCTCAACAGATACGAACATTTTCACGTGTAAACTAACGTCCTTCAGGTTGAAGTCACGATTGGAGGATGTTGTCGGTGCTACAACTGAAGCAGGAGGAGTTGGCGACAAAAAACATCAATTGTGAGGCGTTAAGCCGCATCCACAGAAATAAGGCATACATAGAATTTTGTTAAACCTGATGCAGATTTGCTCTTACAGTTGAATCTGATCATATTTAATTGACCCCATGTGTCATAATTTGCTTCTCTCAAAGAAGCTGAATGAGCCCTTTCTGGCACCGCTTTTTGTGATGAGACAACCAATAGCAGCTTCACCTCCATGTAGTCAATATTCATTTAATCTCTCTACTGCAGGTTAGAACTGTATTGAAAGGCATGGTATGTTCATTCTCGTAGATAAATCATAGCAACTGGACTTGCTTGAGTTCCTTGAAGATGTTTCACCTCTCATCCAAGAAGCTTCATCAGTTCTGACTGATGGAACTCCCAACTAGTCAGTGAGTACTGATGAAGCCTCTTGGATGAGAGGTGAAACGTCTTCAAGTTGCTACAATTAATCTACGGGAATAACCATGACCTGGATGGCTGAGAATCTTCACAGACAAAGGTATGTTCAGTTTACAGTAACAATCATTGCACCGATTCTGACCACAGAGCTGAAACTACTATTGAGCCTCTGCATTTGTCAACAGGACGGTTTGCCAGAAAGTTTGCATTTTATGTTAAGGCAGCTCTTAGAAATCGTGAAAATGTTTTGGCCAACAAGAACTTAGGATAATAAATGAGCTATCACGGCACAGAGGCTGTGATAACATTTACGCTGTCACGCTCACATGCCTTGTTGAAGTACACACCATCCTGCATGAGTCATCTTGAGCTCCTTCCCAATTATCATCATTATTATCAATCGCCATCGGAATTAATTAAACTTCTCCGCTTGTCTTTACCGGTTTCAAACCTCTCCTCCACTCTCAGCACTTGGCCTTCTTGCCGTAGCTGTCCACCACCTCGGGTGTGACGCTCTCGTCCTCCTCCACGTCTTCTGTCACGGTTTTCCCGACCAGCTGGAAGATGTCCTCAGCGGCGACGCCCATCGGCTCCGCCACCTTCACCGCCAACATGTCCGCAGTCAGGACTGTTCCTTTGGGGATCTTTACCTTGGCCACCACTGACTTTCCCAGCTGGAGATAAAAGAGCAAAGAGGAGCGATATTATTATTATTGCTCTCGTAGCACAAAGTTGGAAAAACTTAAGCAAAGTAACGCTCAAATGTTTCAGTTATGCCAAACGGTAAAAACTGACCATTGAACCAACTGTTGAGGTGTTTTTGTGATTTTTTTTAACTCACCTTGTCATGGCACGGCTTCTCGCAGGGTAACATCTTCTTAATGCCGCTGCCCAGCGCCCTCTCCACCAATCGGATTGAGCGAACCAGCTCGATCAGTTCAGACGGCACCAGAGAGGCTTCGTGGTCGCTTCCTTTCCACGTCTTGTCCAGGGTTACGTGACGCTCGATGACCTTCGCCCCCAGAGCTACAGCCGCCACTGAAATGCTGATTCCAGACTCATGGCCAGAATAACCAATGGGAATATCTGGAAACTCCTTCTGGTATTCCTGCGGTCGACAAGTGGGTGACATAAGCATCATCCCTAAAGAAATTCAATCAGGTTCTTGCAAAGAGGCTCCAGCCCGCTGCTGGTTGGTTTTGTTCAACAGTAACAACACCAGTAACTCCTGAAGTGTTGATTTATAGCTTTAACCCTCATCCTACAAACATATTTTACATACAAGGACACCCGACTTGGAAGTCCTTGCGGGAAACAACTATAATGGCAAAGCGTTAACTTGCTTTTTCTTAATTAATGTCATTTAAAAGTCATCTTTCTTTTCCACAAATTGCAGCTTTTGCTCCAAGTACAGTCTAAATCAGTACTTTAAAAGTTAATTCATAATTCTCTGATTCTCTGATTCTCTGATCACTTCATTTTAACTAAACATTATTCCAATTGGTATATTTATACGGTGAAACCAAATGGGACTTGGGGTAGGGTGGTCCGTGTCCCATCACACTCTTCCTTTATATCAGTTACATGCATGACACATTATTGCAGTCTTATCTTGTGTAAAAGAACATGAACATTTAATTTGATAAAGTCAAAAAACTATATATTATAAAATTACATATTGTGTTTTTAACTTTGAATATCGTTTTACAGGAAAAGAGTAGTATTTAGAACACATGAGGAAATCTGTGTCTGTTTCCTTCAGAAGGACTAACAAAGTGCTTCTATCCCCTTATAGTGAGTAATATTTAAAATTAGGACCCACTGCAAACATGGATCATATTTCATGACCACCAAACCCCAAATGCAATTTTTAAAAAAATAGTGTTTGTGTTAATGGGGTGACACAATCTGACAACTAAACTTGTCTTTAATCTATTGTTTTTGTTTTTCTATAGGAGTGATATTCTGTTCTGTTCACCGTGATCACTCTGAGGTTGACGTCTTCGGCCTCCAGAGGATACGCGCTGGTACACTGCAGGATGGCAAAGTTCTCGTTGTGCTGCTTCACCGTCTTGTAGACGCGACGCATCGTCTCCATGGACTGCATCCCGCTGGACACCACCATGGGACGCCCTGACACAGACCAGAGGGCGTCAGTCCGTTTAACACAATGTCGAACACTGGCAGAAAACAAGACGCTACAACCGCCCTGTGTATTCTATGCTTATGCAGAACAACAGTCAAACTGATGTTGTTGATGATGCTGAAACCTTTAAGGCTGTTGTCAAGGCATGTCTATGAATATGTCAGATGTTTTTCTATAGTAGGAATACATGTCTGTGAAATTACTCAGAGAAGAACATTCAGACTTAATGTCCTTTTTTTGTTTTTAATTTTTTTTTTGACACCATGCATCGGTGGTGTTTGTATATAGATTTTCATTTTATGAAAATACACTAAGGTCCTCGATTTCTATCACAACAGCTACTTCAATCTTCTTGCAACCCAATCACACAAAGTAGTATAAATAATAACTTGTATAATCACAAAGTATTAATTTGCCTGTGCACTGTAATAAAAACTCAAAGAACTATTTCTTAAAATGTGTGATCTTGAAATTACAATGTTTTACTGTAGCTTTTACAGATATTTGCCATCATTTTGGGCATTTTTTTTTACAATTTTAAAAGTATTCTATTGTTTCCCCGCACTTGACTGATTTAATTGTAACCCACTCACTATTTAAAATAAAATACAGCCTCATACTCCAGCCAGTTCCCCAGCTAAGGTTGTTTAATCTCACCTTTCTTGGCAGTTTTCTCCAGGTAGGGGAAGTTGTTGGTGTCTCCAGAGCCCACTTTGAAGAAAGGCACATTGAGGTCGTGCAGAAACTCCACTGCCATCTATAGCCAGAAAAAAACAAAAAAACAAAGTTAGACATCTCTGCTTCCAAAGCACCCCAAAAAAACTGGACCAAAAGTCTCTGTCTTACCTCATCCATCCCTGAAGCGGTGAAGAAGATCCCCACCTCCTTGGCGTATTTCTGCAGTTCTCTGTACTGCTCATGGCTGAACTCCAGGTGGCGCTTGTGTTCACCGTAAGTTTTCCCCCAGGACTGTTTGGATGTGTAGGGACGCTCCAGGGCTCGCTTGTTGAATTTGTACTCCAGTTCGCTCTTCTGGAATTTGGCACAATCTGCACCACAGTCCTGTCGAGCAGAATATAAGAGCATATGTTTAAACAATGACTGGTGGTGGAATGAGTTACCAAACTCTATTCAATCTGCTGAAGACTAAAGACCTAACTTTTCACTGAACACCTTTGCACTTGACAGACTGAAAACAAAACAAACAAACAAAAAAAATTCCTATCACTTCCCACACAGCCTGCTTTTGGCATCAACACCCTAACACACCTGAACTTGTTTTATGGCACTTATCTAGATTATTTAATCTTGATCAGATCCTTGCTTGTGTTGCATCTGCTCTCAGATGTACGTCGCTTTGGATGAAAGTGTCTGCTAAATGAAATTGTCAAATTTTAAAAGGGTCAGCATCTGAGAGACTGAGTCACAGCCATTGTTAACATAGAAGGTGATCTCCAGAGGATCTCCAAGAGGTTGACGGGGTTGGAGAGATTCTATAAAAAGAAAAGCGACATTCTTCTTCCTTAAATGTGAAAGAGCATATTGTTGTCTGATTCACAGATAACAATGAATCACAGATAACATACACAGATGAAAAAATGTGGGCAAACCAGTGGGGAGAAAAAAATAGACTTTAGCCATGGCACAAATAGGCCTGCAGGGGTCGCCGTACTCCTTCCCGGGAAAGTAATTTCAACAAAAAAGGATTCTTCAGGTCATTGGGTAATTTGCATTTTTGAAGTGAACAACCTAATTTTAGGTAACATTTATGGTTATAATAACAATCTTTACCCAATACTGTTAAATAAGGGGTAACTACACTGATTCCCAAACCTGGCAAGGACCACAAATTAATTGACAATCTCCCACCAATTACTTTACTGAACAGCCATTATAGACTTAAAACAATAGACTTGAAACAGGTGTCGCTGATATTAGGTTTAGGGTTAGAGACACACAATCAGGTTTCAAAAAGGGACGTACAATACACACCTCATATTTGACTTAATTGACTACAAGGACTTAATTAATGACAAACACTTCATTTTATTTTGGGATTAAAAAAAAAAAAGAAAAAGCTTAAGTTCAGGCTTAGTTAAGTTAAGGCTTCCAATGATTTCATCAAATTAATAATAACAATTTTAAAAAAAAATGTCAGGCCAAACTCCATTCATAAATCAGGCAATTTAACGTTCTGCAAAATGGCTCAGCACCGTTTTGTATAAAAGTTCCTTCGTGACCACGGTTGCACAAATTGTCAAGAGCATAACACGATATAACATTAAACATGAATCCAAGCGTTCCAGGAAGCAAATCAGACACTAGTTTATAATTCACTCATAGGAAGGATTCAGAACAGGAAGGTGTGTCGGGCAGCATATAAAATTGGCCAGTTTTTAAATGAAGTTCGGAAAAGCAAAAATCACATCACTTCTGTGTCCGTGTGTGCAAGTTTGACAAGCTGTTTAGGACAAAAGAGGACAGAAATCATTCAAATTGAGGTCGTACGTGTGATTTTTTTTTTTTTATTACCTTTGCCATTTTGATCATTTTCTTGGCAATCTCAATGTCTCCCTGGTGGTTCTGTCCGATCTCAGCGATGATGAAACACGGGTTGGTACCGCCGATCATTCGGCCCGGACACAGTTCAAACTTTAAAGGCATTTTGACGGCAGAGAAGGAAACGAACGAAGCCGGAGAAAGAAAATAATCTAGCGGAGAAGTGGAGGCAGCGGACAGCCGTGAGTCATGAGTGGAGGATCCGACCGGAGCGTTTTAAATGATGCACATTCAGGATGTAGTTCAACGTAGCAGCCGGAGTTCCTCTTTTTCACGTGACGTTTTCCTCAAACGTCACGTAAACAGTGGTTGGGCCTAAAATACTAAATGTTTTAACACATGACATCATTTTAATTTAATTTAAATAATTTATTATTTTTTTAAAAACTTGAACTAAAACAATTTGGTCTCTGTGACAATTATTCTAATCGGTCGGCTACACTAAAAACACACAAAAAAAATAACGCTTTATTTTTTATTTTTTAAATACAGCAACAATTTACTGTTGTTTTACAGATTTCCCCAGTTTTGTTAAATTAGACATAATAGTTTGCAAACTGACAGAAAAAAGGTACTAATTTACATTCACCTTAAAAAAGGCCCAGACTGCAAAATTGTAAAAACGTATTTTTCCAAATAGGAAATGGTTCTTTTACAATGTCTGACTGTGACTTACACAGTTTTATTGTATTGTGTTTTATTTTATTAATATTTGGCATTATTTTTCTGCTGTTTTCAAGCATTACAATATTCCACCCTTTGGTTGGAGCTGCCTCACCTGTAAATGAATCAGCTCCATCACAAACACAGTAGAAACAGAGGTCTCAGCACATGTTCCAGCAGAATGCAATAAAGTTGAACCTTTTGTTCTTGTAATTTCAAAGGAGCTTTGTTTCATCTCTCACATGATGTTCCCCTTTTGACATAATGGAACCAACTGATTTGTTGTGTTTTGTCTGGTGTCTTACCTGTGACACATATGTCTTCCTGTCCTTCTCACCTGGTGTTGGGGGTGTGGCCCTCAGACACTGACTATGGCAGCTCCCACCTTTGGACCTGTCATCCAATAGATTTGAAATCCCCGTTCCACCGTTTATCCAGTGACAATTGTACACATTGTTGAGATTGAATAATGCTTTTTCTATTTTGGTAATGACAGAGACACAATAGTGTCAAAACGTTGATCTGTTTGCACAATAAAAGGCTGTGAATTAGGCAGTGTGGTCCCCATTTTAAACAATTTGTTGTATTAATAAAAACTATAATAAACAACATTTTTAAGAGGTTTTATTTTCAAAATCAACATTTCAGAAATCACAATGAAAGGGCCATATGTGACACTGCAATGTTAGCAGAAGCTGTTAGCTGCAATCCCCAAAGCATCTGACAAAAACGTTTCTCAAAAACCTGTACAATAATAAATACAGCCACACCTCACTAATGTCATGTAATTAGGTCCAATTAAAATTAGCGAGGGACAGGTTGATCCAAACAGAGATGATGTTTGAGAAATATTACCACTGAGTAAAGAAATCTTGCGAGCCAGCCAAGACACACTTCCTAGTTTGGGCTGGCGGTGCAAACATTTCCCACACTTCACAACCTGGAATTGCATGTTAGTTGTTCTCACATTTGATGATACCATAATCTGTTTGGTTCAGCTGTCAGCATCACGTGGAGTCATTTTAAGACTTATTCAAACCTGTTCATACCCAGTTCATTCTTTAACTGTGCTTGTCTTTTTCTCTATCAACTTTTTTGTCTTTCTATTTCACTCATGAACTCAATCCTCAGTTCATGTCTTTTCTTGCCTGTCATCCTCATTTCTAGATCTCTTTTTACAACACTGCCTGTCTCTTGTTCTGTCGATCTATCTGCCTGCTTCTCTCTCTCCCAATCTTTGTGGAGGATCTATTATTCTATCATGTCCAACAAGATGCTATCATCTTCTTTCACGTCAACTTTGACCTTCTTGCCCACAAGCTGCATATCGTCTGGCCTCTGGCTCACCAACCTTCACTGCAAACATGTCCAGGCTCAGCAGCACTGTGCCTTTAGGAATGGCCACTTTGGCCACCACTGATTTGCCCAACTGGAGCGGAAAAACAATAAATAAAATCACCAAGACAGAAATATAGCAGCTAAGCAAAGAATGATAAATACTAACTCTAACCCTAAACTAACATGTACTCACATCATCTCAATTATTCCCAAACTGAGTGAGGCAAAGTTTGGTTTTAGTAGAAACTGAATCCAGACTACACCGACAACACTCGACAACACCGAGATTTAAAAGATCGGTGTCATGGAAGTTAGAGATATAACAAAAACGATGGAAGACAGTAGAGAATCGTTTACAAAGAAACTTTTGTTTGAGGGAATAAAACGGACATTATCTTGCTTATATCAATACCAGACTTGGTGATGATAATACTGATACACAGAGGCATGCTGGTGATGTATGAAGGAGAGGATGAATGAGTTTCTCACAACTTGAGAAGTGGGAGGCATCAAATAAAGTCAGCTTCCTTCAGGTAAGCAAAGTGGACATGGTCATATCATGCTTGGTCTCTAACAATAAGCCTGTGAAGTCCCACCTCCGCAACGAAACTTGCATGTGATCCAGGTTTCAAGTATACAGACGCTCATGCACGTGTCTTTCTTACCTTTGTGATGGCACTCATTGAAATAATGCATTCCCCTACCTCAACCTAAACCTAATTCTAGTCCTAACCTTCAAATAGCTCTTCCAAGCTCTTAAAAAATACAACAAAAATGATTTTTCATCATTCTATACGTCCATCCATTATCTATACACCGCTTAATCCTCACTAGGGTTGCGGGGGGGGTGGAGTCTATCCCAGCTGACTCAGGGTGAAGGCAGGGGACACCCTGGACAGGTCGCCAGTCTATCACAGGGCTACACTTAGAGACAGACAACCAAGCACACTCACATTCACACTTACGGACAATTTAGAATCACCATTTGACCTCAACATGTTTTTGGACTGTGTGGGAGGAAGCTGGAGAACCCGGAGAGAACCCACGCTGCACGGGGAGAACATGTAAACTCCACGCAGAAAGATTCTGGAACGCAAACCGGCGACCTTCTTGCTGCGAGGCAACAGTGCTACCAACTGTGCCACCCTGCAGCCCCCATTCTATACATACCAGTTAAAACCATCACCAAAAGGATAGCAATTCTGAAGCTGCTGCTGCTGACAGTCTGCGCTTCACGTCTGCAGAAAAAAGGCAGCAAAATGTCAGTGTGTTGAATATATCATTTTCCAAAACCAAGCTCATTTTATGCCCACAGTTTCATTTGCATTGGCATTACTGAGTGTTGGTTTTGCAGCGCTGATTGAACAGATGTTGGCTCAGTCACAAGAGAAAAAAGGATGTTTGGATGGTTCCATTCTTCTCTGGTTGTCATGACTTGATGATCCACACATTCACCTCAAGAACGTCTCTCTTTTTCTCCCTTTTTTAAATCAAATTCTACTCAGACTTTCTCATTGCTTCCATTCTGAGGTGAATCTTTTCAGTCACAAGAAAACAAAGAGGTAGAACAACATCTTGGGAAGTGACTCAAGGAAAACAATGTAGTAATGGTTTGATCATAAATGCTGCAACACTGTCACATGGGATGGGAACAATTTAGAAGATTAAGTGTCATCTTTGTAAAGCTGCATCTTTTTAAAATCATTTTCAATACTAAAATCGTAAGAACTTTATTTTATAGTTTTGCTGCATTAGTTTAGAGGGAATTTGTAGAAATATGTACAACAGTATTTTTTTCAAGCTTTCCAACCTAAATTTAATTGGAAATTTTAAGTTGGAACCAGCATTTAGATTTTCTAAAGATAATGCTGCAAAAAAAGGATTTAGCATCATTCAAATGAAATCAGAATAGAAAGGCTACTGACAAAATAACACAGTAATCAAATAGAAGTAATCTTCAATCAGGTTGTGTCTCCCAGAATGTATTCAAATATCATCCCACATCCCAAGTTGATGCCCTGCTGGAATGTTTCTACGACAATCCAGGTGAAGGTATGGAAATGTTTACCTACATGCTTCATATATAGTGTTTATGAATAGTGGAAACAGTCAGGACTGTTGAATCTTGTTGTTACTCCCTCAGATGCTGAGGTCTGACGGAAATGGCCAACAGACTGTGAGACTGTGAGGTTATGATGTTTGCTGGCAAGAAAATCAAAATTAAGCGTTGGTATGATACAAATTACAACAAACTGCACGTTCAAATCTGCTCTAATTATGTAATTAGCATCCAATAGACAACATAAATCTCTCAAATTTGCTCCTGTGCTTATCTTTTTTTTTGTTCTCTACGTCTCAGTTTGGGTTTGGTCGTCCCTCCTTCTCCAAACAGACCTTTGCAATAAGACAGGATGTGCAAATAGATAAAAAGCTAACGACATAATTATACCTGCAGTCTCTTACTGCAGCAGACTAGCTTACTTTAACATACCTACACAAGAAATATATGAAAAACAAACAAACAAAAGAACAAAATGGGAAAGTCTCGACACACCAAAAAGGCACAAACAGAGGAACATAAGCTCAATAAGCCTGTTGGTCCAGGTCACCATCATGGCCCTCCAGACTGAGCAGAGTAAAAGTACAATACGTAGTCTGTACTGAATCACCATGCAACATGAGGATGCATTCGAACACGCAATGAATGGTTTTATGAACCCTACAGACAGCTCATCCACTGTTGATGTGCTTAGTATTTGGTGTCCTTGGTTTGTTTGTCAAAGAAGAAGAGGTGCCACAAAGGTGAGACTTTCTTTCAGACATTATGCAAGAACTTGTGCTGTTTATGATGAAGTTAAAGCAAATATGAGAAAAAAGTTGCCTTTTCACACATTAAGTGGACAAGAAGAAACATTCTGATTCACATTTCTGCCCACGTGATGACTAATCTTACAGCTCTGTCGTGGTCTCCAACTCCACAGAGAAATTGAATCTCGTTAATCTAGCAGCCACTTGTAATGCAGAGTCAGCACCTTTCAGATCACACAGTGATTCGGCTCAACGCTGTTTAAATGTTGATTAGTGCAGCTTTAATTCATTGAAATTTTAGAACTGAATCTAGATTCATGCAGCTTGCAAACTTAAAAAAAAAGATGTTGGTTGAGGTGGCATCAAAGAGGAAGACTCCAATGTGGCGATGTCAGTATGGGACTACTGGAGAACTTTCGGCAACATTATCAGAACTTGTTGTGCCTCCTTGTGGACACAAACGGATTTAAAGGTTCCTTAACTCTCTTCAGGATCTACCAGCACCACATTCCTGAAGCACAGACTTCCATTAAACATCCAGCTGAAGGACGACAGGACAACAACTTTTCATTGACTTTTTACTGATATTGAAATCAAATGGACAATGAACACACATGGTCAAGCAACAGCTGGCTAGTATCTAGTTCTCTTTAAAACCACGACTGTCTAATTTCAGTGACATAAATGTTTTATATACTGTATATATATTGCCTTCTGTATATGTACATAGGTACACGCATAGAGTACATACACGCACTGTTGAGGTTGAAACACACACATACAAACAGGTCACATGTATTGTAATGACTGGACTTTGTTCAGTTCCTGACTGGAGAGGGGGAGAGGCTTTTCAAAAGAAAATGCATAGATTGGAAAATCCAACACAATATGCCACAAGCAGGCTCTACACACACAGTTCAAAGTACACACATTGAATTTGGAGTTTTGTCTTTAGAGTTTGGTCCTTGAAAAAAAACAACAATCAAGAAAAAAAAATCTGATGATACTGCTTTTTTTTTTTTTGTAAGGATGGGAAAACATGAGGCGATGCGTCGAAGGGCAAGAGGTGAATAAAACCACTTAATATCAACCCTCAACAGTCATAGAAGGATTCATAAGAGTGACAGGTTACAGCACAGCATCATGGGAATGATATTGTTTGGGGGCCATGCCAAGCAGGTTGTAGTGTAGCCGTCGGCCCAAACAAACATCAACCCTTCCCTTTTAGTGTCCCGACTCACCACCCTTACATCAGTGTTACTCAAGACCACAGACCATGAGACCTGGTGTGGATCTAACTGGCCCCTAATCTCAATTTGTTTCACAACAAAGGCAATATATTGTAAGGTCTTAATTGGTCTGTGGAAGAGGTGCACACAGGTACAAACCTTTCAGGGGGCAGAAAACGGTGAGCAGGTACATCAAGGCTAATCTCTACAGCCCTGCCAGGAGGAGATAGAAGAGGGGGGGGTGGGACCACTGGCTATATCCTTGCACTGGGGCAATAACAGGGCTGTGCATGGCGAATAGATGTGGACATACAGGGTTGTCAGCCCTTGTTGTCTGAATACAAATGGTGGGACATCAGTAGTTGGGTAGGTCGGTGTGTGGCGGAAAAAGGATGATATGGAATGACGCCCTGAACAGCCTTGCATGTCTAGCGGACTAGCGGGGCCTGCTTGAGGGAGATGAGGACGGAGCGCATGCGGGACACGTCTTTGGCCTGCTTGCTGGACTTGGGGTTGAAGTCGCAGAGCCGAGCCACCCGCTCCCACTCGGTGCCGGGGTTGTTCTCATCCAGATCTGAAATCATGGCTTCCTCAGCCGCCCTACATGCAACAGAGAGGAGGAAGGGACACGGAGAAGAGAACAGTCAGTGGAGGAAACGGTCAAACGCACACAGAGAAACGTGCAGCCCTGAGAAAATCCTCTGCCGACCACCAATACACACCAGTTTTGACTCAAGTTGTGTTGAGCTTTGACTCAGCAGTTTTGACTCTTGACATGTTTGAAGTATTTGTCAGTTAGATTAAAGTTTAAAAAAAAATCTCAGCCAGACACCAGTATCTGAGCCTTCCCATTGAATTTTGGCTGGGTTGTTAGTTCAGCAGAGTCCACCTCAGGGCAGGACAGTCCAGTCACCACACAGAAACATCCATCTGTCTTTACACTCACAAAGAGAAACGAGCTTTAACAGCTTCATTACCTGTGGCATGCCCCCAACTCTGCGTACACATTACAGTACAGTCACCTGTATTTTCGACTGTCCACAACGGTAATGGGAGATACATACACAACACTGAAAAACAAACTTAAGCTTAAAAAAAATGTAAAAAAAATCAAATAACTGTAAGGTCTGACAAGCATTTTTGGTTGGTTAAAAATGCAGTTCTGTACAGAACTGGGGGAAGGGAGTTCACCCACACCCGTACACATTAACTTGCCCAGTGTGGTTGCATATTTACTATGTTCTCTTTCCTAAACAAGAACCAAGTATAGGGATAATGAGCTCATCTGTATACTTGTCCTTGATTAAAAAGGAACAATAATGGCAAGCTCTTTGTCATCTTCTTGTTTTTTTTGTTTTTTTAACCAAGCCCAAAAGAACTGGAAGCACTACAGGGCCGTAGCCATGCATTTTGCTGCAGCAGAAAAGCAGGCTATTTGGAGTCGTGGCAAAGAATGCGTTTTCGTTGATTTCATGTGTCATAAGTGTGGAACGAATATCTTCTTGACAAGGGTGGTGGTATTTTTTTTAACCATCTACATAACAAAAAAAATTACATTTACACTAAAGGAATTACCAAAAATCTGAAATTAAAACACCAAAAAAAAAAAAAAAAAAAAAAAGAACTCAAGAAAAAAATTGTGCCACTATCACAAGACATTTTGAAATGCAAGCCACAGAATATGGCTTAACAAATCTAAGCTGTCATTCCACCCCACCCACAAACATTGTACCAATTCCACTGCCATACTTTATCTCCGTTTTCAAGGTTTGTTTCTAGTCCCCACCCCAGCTGCAGGCACAAACTGACCTACTGACTACAACACTGTACACAAAGCAAAATGGGGGATGAGAAGCTAATGAACATTCACTGTCACGACCAACTACAAATACACAAAGGGACTAAAAGGACCACAACATCAAAGTAGGGGACATCGTACCAAACTTCTATCAAGGCTAACTGATGGACTATCAGACTGGGTATCTGTGCAACGCATAATAAACACACACATACACACAGAAACTGCATCTATCCCCTGTCAATAATATAAAGTATTTGGAGGTTCTGGGGTTTTATATTTTTACTTAACTGGTCTAGGCGGTAGCAAGGATGGTTAATGTGTGTGCTTTAAGGTGCATAGGAAAAGAAAACAGGGAGAAACAGTTTCACAAGTCAGAATTTAGAAGAGAGATAGAGAGGGAAGGGAGTGAAATTAAAGACAACAAAAATGAGCCAAATGCAGATGTTGAAAGCAGGCATGCAAAAGCAACAATTCCTCAAACGTTTTTTTTTTTTTTTTCCTTCTACAAAATGGTTAGTGTGCAGCCTTTGGTTTGGTAAGTGGACAATTCACTGCGTCTCATGCTAAACTCAAGGGCACTATGAGTCTTGTTTATAAAACTGCTTTGGGCTACTTTTTAAAAAGGATGCTTAAAAATGAAAGAAGCACCATCATTTCGTTAAAAGGCCAATCTACATAAAGTCCAAAACCTCTTCAAGTTTGTTTGCATGTCACAAATTATCGACACAGTTTTCACTACATCTCTCACTTTCTCCAAAAGACTATAGGCAGTAACAATTGTTCGTTCTGTTTTTGTATTTTCTAATTCCCCATTTTGTGTGGGAAGTGGTTTTCACATGAGTATTTGTAAGCAAGGCCTCTGGAGTCCCTGTCACAGAATCCCACCTACGGGACAAGGGAGGAGAAAGTGGTATGATTCAGCGTCATTCTGCACCAACAATGCCGAGGCTGTAAAATTCATTCTGTAGCGTTGGGCTAAAGCCAAATATAAGCTAATAGTATGCTGCATGAGCTGCATTGAGGTGTGCACATTTAAAAGTTGACGACTCCTAAACAGCACCCTGAGGGCATGAAAAACACAAAAATGAGCACAGTAATATTTACAAGCAATATGTGATGCTAATTTCAAACTAAAAACAAACATTTTACCAGGACAAACATGCCAAATTATTCTCACCAAGCATAAACGAATATGACACTAAAATCTTGCTTTGTTATGTTTTTTTTCCTTCCACCAAGTACAGCATTCACGCTGATCTGACCTTTGACATAGAAAACCAAAGCTGAAGAATTAGAGGAAACAAAATGTGCACACCACAACGCAGCCTAATGGATATTCCCAAGTAATCTGATAGCAAAAACCAAAGGCTGCACAGCTCAAGCTATTGGATAGCTAGCTGGGCACATTAGCATGTCATCCTATAGGACAGCAGTAGCTACAGAGCAGCTAACATTCTAGTAAAAGCATGAACACAGTTGAGTTTGAAGCAGTTGTGTATCCACGACATGAGCAGAGGTGTCAGCAATAAAGTCTTGCTGTACATGTAATTGCAGCACCAATAATCAGGAGAAGAGAGATGATGGAGGGGTTGTGTGTTGGAACTTGTGTCGATACATCTGCACTTTTAAGAAAACCAAATTCTGATACTGTTTAATGCTACCCGGAAATAAACTGCAGACCAATTCAACAAGCTAAATCGCAGAAACAAAACTTTGGAAAACTATTTCTCATTAACTTTTAATAGCATCGCTGCAGCCTATAAACGACAAGAGAATAACCTCAAAGGTATCAGCTTCTGATTTACTCGGCACAGTGCAGTGCAGTGAAACCATACATTATTTTATCAACTAACTAAGGGGAGATGATACTGACGCAAACACAAGTCCAAATATAAACACACAATTGCTTCAAACTAATCTAAAAGCATCCTAACTCCTGAATAACATATTGTAGATTAATTCTAGAGAAAACGACATTCATAAAGGCATTAAGTGGGAAAAAAAACAAACACTTTCTGTTAAAGTTTATACAATTAATGTAAGCAAGTGTCAACTGTTGGAGACTTATGGAATGTATTTGCGAAATGTTTTGCTGAAATGGCTGAAGGGAAAAAGGACAGAAGTGAATGATGAATGCAAAATCAACACGGGCACATGTGTGAAACAACTCATTTGATTTCTGTGGATGTGAGGAGCTTTGGCAGAGTGTCTGATTTGCATGCAGTTGTTCTCTGTACTGTAATATCCTGACAGGCATCCACTCACGAATGACATGCAGACATATGGGATTCATATGTATTTGATTTGAGAAAAACAACTACAAGCTACATGTGATGGGTAAGAATTAGAAGTACAAGCAGTTAAAAATGGGACAGTTCAAAATGGAAATGAAAATAGCAACACAGAGAGAGCTAACCAGTGCCCCTAATTAATGAGACGAGTATGATTGTGGTTGATGAGAATGGAGGGGGAAAAACAAATGGAAAGGAAAATTAAAAGGAGGATGTTAGTTGGAGCAACATACACATAACCAATGAGCTCAGAGAAGGGCTGCTTGTAGAAGTCTTCATCCAGCACCCTGGACAAACATCCGCCCAAACGACAGAGCAGCAAGAAGGCAGGAGAGAAGAGAGAAAGCGGTAAAAGGGAGAAGAAGATGGAAACACAAGCATTATAGGTTACCACACAGTAATAAGCTCAGACATATCATGAAAGGTTGTTTTTGGAAGGACTTCTGAATGTCGTGTCAGTGGGCATCAGAGAATCAGCTGAAATCTTGACATGACACTTGTGATAAGATCATTGGCTCGCTGCTTTTTAAAATAATTACATAAGCAAGATATTATTTCCTTATTAAGCAATTAGTCACTATCCAGTATGTTGTAGCTTTACCTATCGCATACATATACATACTTGTGGCTATTATTTGTTTTAATGTAGTAACTTAGTTCGGAGTCTCTTCTACATACAGTTTATACATTTTCCTGCATAAACAAAGCAATGAATTGATAAATACATAATTGATATTGGAAAATAACTGTCAGCTGCAGCCCAAGCTCTTTGTAGAACTCATTCCACACCCTCACATTTATAAGAGGACTTATGCAACTTATCTATTTTTACGAGAATAAAACCCTTTATGTGATAAGACTGTAGAGCAGAAGCAGGTTTCCGATGAGCACACACACACACAGTGCTGCCAGGTGAGTAGGGAGTTATGGCTGCTGCTAGTTTATTATTAATAAGGCAGCGGGGCCGTGTTACAGTGCAGCAGAAACTAAAGACTAAAATGCTGCCAATTTCACTTTGCAAAATGATTAGTTACAATTTGTTTTTCTAGTACTACTTCTTTAGTAGTATATGAATACAACTCCAACATGTCAAAGCTATTAAGTGTTATTTTTATTATCAACTAGTCAAGATACACATTTAGCAGTATTATTTGAGAGTCAATTCATTCAATTATTTTTTTGTAAGATTCTTGATTTGTAAAATATCGATATATTTTTAGTTATATTTGAATATGACTTGTTAGCTAGCGTTTTTGAGCCACTAAAAATAAGCCATAGTATAATGAACGAGCTCTGAGGATTGTCTCTCTCTCTGTATTCAGTTAATGTCATCTGAGAACTGTAGCTACACTATTCTTAGTCCTCCATCGTCACCAATTCATGAAAACAGAGGTGGAGTCATTGTAAGACTATAAGAAAAGCACAATACAGTGGTTGCTTTGATTGTATGTGACTAAATTCTTCATACAGAAAGGTCTAACTTAGGCTGACTGAAAATTGTTTCAATTAATTTTAGCCTTAAGTGGAGGTCAAAAGACACTTAAACGTAGGAGTTAGTAAGTTAGTAAAGACTGTTGTGCGCTGGGTACCATTACTACAGATAGTGTATGTATGAAGGGACACACAATGATACAGTCGTGTATGTTGCTGGACCAAAGTACTGGACTGCAATATATCATAGAGGCTTAGGTTGTCCCGAGGCAGTCAAACAGAATACTGAATAAACGATACCAGAAAAGAGTATACGTGTGTAAAAGCATTATCATGAGAGAAAAAGGCTTGTTTTCACATTATAAACATGTGACTAAAGGCAATGATAACTGGGGAGTCTGTGGTGACGACAGATACACAAGAAAACTGTTTTTTCTGGAACATCAAGGTTAAAGCGGACTGACTTTTATTAATCATGGAGAGCCAACACACTCCACACCCCAAACATTAACATTGGATTATAGACGCACCTGCACACTGCTAATATTTAATAACTATTAATATACTTCTGTACTGAAATATTTTCCAAGTTTGTGTGTCGCTGTGAGCCCTCTTGGTTTGTTTTGTCCACAAACTAACTATAGATATGCTCTTTTTACAGTAATATCAGGCAACCCTCATTTCCATTAATCTTCTGTCTTGGTTCAGTCCCTGCAAGAAGCCAGTACCTGTTATTGGTTTTGGTTTTCTCCAGCTGCTCGTTTTGCCTGGCATGCCACTCCTCCAGCTCCACCTTGGCCTTCTCTTTCCACTCCGACTCCTGCTTACGAGAGTTTGCATCTGCACGGAGATGACAAAGAACAGGAGTGATTAGCAAGTGAGGAGATGGACGGAAAAATAAAGACAGGAGCGAAGGATGACAATCGGAATGACAAGGAAGAAAAAATTGAAAATCAGCCATGAGGGGAAAGAGGAATTCTGTATGACTGCATGAGGTTTACACATTCTACACAAAAAGTCAGTTAGGTTTAAATCTCTAGTGCTTGGCATAGATCTTTACCTTTACGTGGCACTATTACTCTGCCCAAATCCTTTGTAACAAAAAGTTCTGCTGTGTGCTTACCTAGCAATTCCAGCCTCTCTCTTTGCTCCTCTCTCCACTTGCGTAGACTTTCAGGTTCGGCCTGCAGTCGGTCTGCATTGGAAATTGCTGCATAGGCATCTGACGGGCCGTTGCTTTCCTGAAAAACAAGGGAGATAATAGGCAGAGTTTCTTCACAAAGGACATTTTATCAAAGACATTTACTGAAAAGAGGCAAAGAAACATTCAGTCTCTCATCATGATTTATTTAACAATTGATCTTTGAAAGTTGCTTGTGAATTTGGAATCTGCTCTTTTTGTCCTAACATCCAATAGGCATGCAGTACATCTGTTCTTAAGAGTGAGCTTTTCTCTGTGCCACACAGAAGTCCTGACAGTGCAAAAAGAAGAAATGTTGCAATGACAGCACAGGAAAAGGAAGCTGAAATGATTCGAACAGCCAAATACTCAAACCTCTGTGCTAAAAAGAAGGGAAAAAAAGAGCCACACTGACATTTACACACACAAATTTCTTATATTTTACACCATGAGAATGCTGCAGAATTTAAATGCAAACAAGATGCTGAGCAAATCTCAGCATCCCATTTAATTCACTTGAAGGATAATTACAGTTTATTCCAACTGAGGCAGTAATTATCTGGGACATCTGGGAACATGGCAACATCACTAAAATGAAATCTGATATGCCAAGAAACACAAGCCATTGGGCCATTAGGTTTTAAGGCAGACACCAGATCACTCAAAAAATGTCTTACTTACTCAAACATTTTGAAAAACAAAATGCAACCACTTTACACAGAGTTCCTGGTTCAACTACTGTACTTTCTATAATAAAGCTGTAGTTGTGCTGTGCATTGAAGGTCTATTAATGACATTTTGGGTGCACTAAATTTAATATTTACCTCCTAATAAAGTGGTTTAAATGATCTTCTTTAATGACAAGCTTGATAATAATAATAAAATGATATAAAAAGTGCTTCTTGACCTGCTATTAGTTGTTATATTGTGAATGTGTTTGCAGATCTCAGCAATGTAGATTCAGATGCAGATTTGTGTACAATCAATGCTTATGTGACTGATACAGAATACAGACAGAGCCTGCATTTTAATACACATAGAAAGACTAACAAAGATCAGGACAGAAGAAAGCTGACGATTCAAGAGCAAAACTACGAGGAAGCAAAACAATGTAAAGGCAGTATTACCCCATGAAGTTCTCCATTGACGGTGCCATCTGAAAAAGATGCAATTTAAAATAGCTGTTACAAGTCAAGCAGACAAATAAAACCAGAAACATGATCAAATATGTCTCGAAAGATTGAGAGATTTTCACACACGTTCATATTTCGTAATATGACATGTCAGCATTTCTAACCAACAACAATTGCTAAACCACAGCAATGCTACAGCTTGGAGGAAATGAGGCAGTCTTGGTCAAAGGTTATTGAGCTCGATCAGTTTCCTCTTGTGGCTGTAAGTTAGCAGCAGAAACAGCTGCAGCTACCTGCGTGTGTAGCTCCGAAGTCAATGGGACGCAATGAATGACGCGGCCAAGAGCGGAAGAACTGATGTTATCAATAGGCTTCATTCATTTCAGAAACAAAGCAAAAGCTAGAATCGTGACACAATAAACATTAAAATCACTCCGAGTTTTCCTTTAATATGTTCCTTGGTGAATTTTGGAATACGCTGACAAAGGATAACGCTAACTAAACCCACTTGGCTAATCTGCTAGCTCAGCTTAAGCTAGCAAGCTGGCTAAGAAAAACACCGACTTCAGTGTCTATTTCGGGGCAAATTAACGTCTACGTTCACCGAACAGCTAGCGTTCGCAGTCATAGACAATCTCTTGAGATTACAGATAACTAGACATTCAATAAAACCGAGGCAAAGTTGACCACAGCAGTCACACACCGTTGGAGTCTCCCAGCGACGACGGGACCTCTCCGCTGTCCAGGATGCTGAAGCCTTCGTCGTTTTCAATGCCCGCTATTTCGCTCTCTTGCTGGGCCAAAAAGGCGGCAGCGGGGTCCTCTTCCGAGCCCACGCCGTTTCCAGCGGCGGGCGCGTTCAGCATGTCAAAATCATCCATGTTGTGGGAGGATAAAGATGAGAAACGGCGAGCAGGTGTAGCAGTCCACCGAAACCGAGCGGCTCAACGGGAAGAAGGACGAGAGAAAAAAAGAAAAGAAAAAAAAAAAACAGTTAAAGCTAGCGAAGCGGAAGCAGAAAAACGGCCAATCACAATCCAGGATGGATGACTGGCAGCGCTGATAACCAACCAGAGATCAGCTGACTCAAAATTGGACCAATCAAATCTTTGAAAGCTTCCATACGGGTCCCATGACCTGCTACGTGCTGCTGTCAGAGCTGGGGGAAAAAAATCCGCAGTCTTGATTACTGGGCGAGATTGGATAGCTCCATGTTTAAAGCATTTATATGGTCAAGTCTTTGTCTTCTTTCTTTGCAGAGGTATTATCTTGTCAGAAAAAAATAAATAAAAATATTCAAAAAAAACCCATACATATTCATATATAAATACAGAACATATGTATTTTTTCTCATTCAAATCCAAAGATATTAATTATGGACTATGGCTACAAAGAGTTTATGTCATGTTGTTCAAGTTCTACTTGTATTGTTTCTTCAAGGTGCCTGCTTTACCCTCTAACCTTTATGAACCTGCTACAGAGAAACATCCACACACCTGGATGCTGCCAAATAAAATCAATGTGGGAATGTTCCTTTATGCTGACATGAAGTTTCTTTCCCACCTTTCTTCAGTGTTCCTCATGACTTCTGTCATCTGGGTTTGTGGCTTTTTCTTTGACACAACAGTTGTTCCCAGTCCAAACCTACAACGTCACACTGATTAATTATTAACACCTCTGACAGTTTCAAAGGATTCAGGTGGCAAGCCAGCACTCACCTGACTCAAGTTATGGAGCTGATAGCAAATATATTGGCTTTAAAACATGGGTGCAATATAAGAGTGACTCAGTGAACTGTCGGATAATTCATTGCGACGGTATTTTAAAGCTACACCGTGATACAGTGCATGGTGAGTGGATGGTACAGTGAGTTTTGAATGTACTGGGCTTGCAATAGATTGACTTTAAAACTTAGCAGTAGAGTCCATAGTGGAAGATTCAGATATAACAGGCAGTGAACAGTTGGTGATTTTATTCAGTGTAAATATCCAGGATGGCCTTTTAAAAGCGTGGATGCACTTACTTATTCAAGGGGTTTTCTTTAATAAGAATGTAGCAAACCAAAGGATTTAAAGAAGCCTTATGAAGCTGTCACTTTATAGGGTTTTTAAATGAATAAATGTGCCTTACGAAAAGTTAACTGATGGAATATCTTGCCTTCTTAAAGTGTCTCAGGCCATCAGATGTGTTGTGCCAAAGTTGTGTTGTTCAACAGCAAATAGCCCGATCCAACTACTGTAGTAATTTGTATTACGGCATGAACCAGTCACCCAAGCAAAAAGAAATTATGGTTTATTATTACTGTAAGACTGGAAGGTTAATCACTTTGAAAATCAGTGAAATAGTGCAGTCAGAAAAACCATCAGACACAGTGGAGAAACTGGCATTCATAAGGACTGCGTCAGGAAAGGGGAAGACAGTTCAACAAGACTCGTGGATCAGCCCTTCAAGGTCAAAGCGCTGCAAAGAAACTACTGCTGCACTACCGGTAAGTAGAAGAAAACCGGTGAAACCAAGGGACACAGTGGAACAACATTAGAGCAATGGAAAGCTGGACTTTACTCTGATGGGTCAAAACTCAAGATTTTTAATTCTGAATGCTGGTACGTGATTGGATGGCATCTGCAGGTTTGGTTGCCATCATGAAGCATTGAGGAGTTGTGATTGTGAAAGGGGCTTCGCTGGTGACGCTGTTGGTGATCTATTCAGACTCCCGGGCCTTAACCAACATGGCTACCTCAAAATTCTGAAGTGACATGCCATTCCATCTGTATGGAGCTTTATGAGACAGCATTTGTTTTTGAAAGAACAATGAGCTAAAACACACCTTCAGACTCTGTAAGGGTTGTTTGAACAAGAAGTAAAGAGGTGGAGGGCTGCGTCAGAAGACCTGGCTTCCACAATCCCCTGACCTACACCTAACTGAGATGGCTTGAGAGGAGTTAAGACTGCAAAGTGAATGAAAAAAGCAAACCCATTCAGAGCTATTGGAAGAGCATCTCCATGTGAAGACCTCATGGAACTGAGTGTGCAAAGCTGTTATCAGAGCAAAAGGTGTCTACGATGAGGAATCTAACATTAATTTTTGTTTACTTAATAATTTCATGGGTTATAGTTTTAATGTAAAAACTCGTGAATGAGTAGATGTGTCCAAACTTTTGCCTCTTATTAAAAATTAAAGCAACGCTACTTTTAGGACACAGTACATCAGTCAGTTTCTTCAGTCTGCTCCCTATAAACACCCAAATGAATGCAAAAGTGAAGTGATATTGTAGGTAAGTCTTGAGAATATCTAAACGTGACAGATTATTTATTTGGAACAACATAAATCAATGAGCTCACATAGAAATTGATCTAAAAACTAACAGTCATATAATGTACATGTGGTATGTAATATTACATACAAATCATATATTATCTTCAGAAGGCTAAAATCTTAAGGTCTGTCATGAAATGTAAAAAAAAAAAAAGTTTTCAGACAAGAGATTCATTCTCAAGTCCTCATCATACTATAGCAGTCATAAGGCTAAAGTGGTTGCTGCTTTACCAGGTCATTAATATAAGACACTTCAGTTTGATTTAACAGATCTTAAATTATTTAATTAATAACAAAGCATGGAAATGTAACATGTAACATGGACTCGCCTTAAAAACGGATAAAACTGTGAATGAATGTTCATAAAAGATTTATAGAAAACTCAAAAAAAACAGTGAGTGAGAACAGCTACAGTAGCATGTTTCAGCAATACTTTGGTCACATCTGAAACAAGCTTTCTATAATGACAAACTTTCCTTTCTACACATGTCACATTACAGATAGAGCCGTCATAAGTATTGCCCTCTATGAGTAGTTTTGGCTTAAAGATGGATATGTGTATGAGTACTCAAAGCTGATGCCTTGTTCAAAAAAAGTCCCGGGGTTTCATTTAATCCTAATTACACGGTAGGCACTGTACAAAACAGGGGTGGGATTTCCAGATTGTGGAATGGACCCACTTCAAACTTGTATCCAAGTTACAATGTGGAAAAAAAAAAAAACCAGTATGTGTATATCTGTGGACAATGCAAGCACAACTGCATTCGCTTCGGTCATCAACAAGCAGGAAACAAAATAATGTTAAAAATATATTAAACTCGTGCTTACTTTTTGATAGTTTCAACGCATTGCCTTTCACTTTTGCCTTGAAAATGTCTAATAGATATGTTTACGCATTGATGTAGGCAGTACAGTTAATACTTGTAGTTTTGCAGTCCTTTGTAAATTACACATACGCCCTTCAGTATATCCTCCTGGTTGCATAGTCTAACACCATGCTAGCAGCTCCAAGTAAGGCAGGTTCTTCCAAGTCTGACGTGACAACCTTGATGCTTTGGGCAGAGAAGAGAGCTCTCTCTGAGATGATGCGCTGCACTGGGGCCTGGTAGTACGAGGCCAAGACTCCAGACAGGATCACCAGTGAGGGGTTGACTATGTGGAGGATGTTGACGATGCCCACACCTAACGCTGTGGAGGCTGTGAAGGGGAAGAAGACAGAAATTATTGTTTTTTTTAGATTTATCCTCACTAAAGATTTTTCAATTTGTACAGCTGCCCTCCCTCTGCTGAATGTATTTTTAAATTCCCTCATTTCAATTGACCCTTAAGTCACGTTAAGGCTGTTGTGTCCGAGAGAATAAACAACATATCTGCATCACTGAATGATCAAAAAACCTGCAACGGTCAACGTTTGTTCAACCCATTTCCTTGATGGGTTTGTAGGTTGGTGGATATTTTTGAGCAGTAAAACAAAACACACTGTGCAGTTGGAATTTCTTGAACAGAATCTGTGTGTGTGTGTATGTTTTGTGCTCTGACCCTTGTTCAGAACTGCTTCAGCTTTGGAGTTCCCCATTCTGGCTGCGCTGATGAGGTGAGCAGCAGTGACTGGCTCCGAGAGCTTCATATCCATCCCATCCACCTTAAGCAGGTCCTCTGAAAAACACATCATCACGCAGATCAGATGTATGAATGTCAATGACAGACAGTAGTGTGAAGCCATGTAGGATATACAAATAATATGGTAAGGAGCTGTATTTATTTAAATTCACAATGCTGCTAGATTTTCTGTATCTGGCTGGATTATTAAAAACATATATTCTTTCACTGATCTCGTCCACATACACAGGAACTTCCCAAGAAGCAGCGTTACAGTTTAGCATTTTATCTGATGGGAGCCTCACTGTCTACCTTCACTTTTCCATACCAATATCAGAGTTGAATTAGATTACTGCCAGTGCAAATGAATGAAGGCATTTATTGTGAAGCAGCCACAGAAATGTGTTTGACACCACATTCAGCATTCTTCAAAACAAGACACGATCCTTTTTGCCATTGTGAATCACAGCAAGGTAGTTTTGTATATTGCTGGGAAAAACGCAACACAGAGGAGATGCCACAGTGAGCTGTTACATGAAAATTAGCAATAAAATAGACGACACACATCCAGCTTCTCAGCAAGGTAAAAATCTTTACTTAGTCCTGCAGCCTGTGTCAAATGTTGTGTTTTTTTGGCTACGATGTAAACATACATATCAGCTGCTTTAGTGCTGTGTTTCTGACAAAGTGGCAGCCCAAGGACTGTTTGGCGTAGTATTAAACTGGGCTGCTGTTACCATGGCAACGGTGGATGTTGTCACATCAACCGTGTGATGAAATCTTAAGGTTTTTTGACATTAATAGCAAAAAATAGAACAATGATAACAGATTAGGTGGTGAGGAAGATTCCTTGGGTGTTATTCACAGTTTCTTCTTTATGTGAAAGCATTTCCAATTTGAAGTTCGGAACAGGGGGGGAGAAGAGAATGTTCTGAAGCCAAAATAATGCATTATAAATTAAATTTTCTAACTGTATGTTTTGTAAACCACTTCAGAGATACCTGACATTAAGTGTGTGTTACAGAGTGCTTCCTTTAAGCACATGCAATTCCAGAAACTAACCACAATATTTTTTTTTTTTTGCGGAATATCTATTCAGAAGAACCCTTCCATCTTTTACTAGAGCCCTTAGCACTCTCCCATGAGCTTCACACACAAACACAATCACTCACCGTCATGCAGCCTTTTGGCCTCTTTCTGCAGGGCCATGCCAGATGCATAAGCCTCTATGCAACCGCGGCTGCCGCATGAACAGTCTGGGCCTTCCAGTGAGACCATGATGTGACCCAGCTCGGCGGCACAGAAGGTGCTGCCATGAACCAGCTCATTGTGATGGATAATTCCTCCTCCGATACCTACACACAGAGTCAAGATATTTACTTCCTCAGACTTTTAATGCATTAAATCAGCTAATCCAATTTGTATTAAAAAGTTAGTCAGCCAATCACGTTCCAATAAAGCTATGATTGATGACGGTACCGACAGTTACATTCCCAACATTTAATGTAATGAAAAATATACAATGAGAGAAGAAAACCCTTATTTATTACTCTTTAAACACTAAGATAAATAAATAAAACACACCTGGGGTAAGCCTATGATCCCAGAAATAATAAATCCACTGGACTAACATTCCCCATCTCAACACCTTAAATAGCCACAGGCTTCGATATCCAAAGCTGCTGTGGTGAATGCTGCCATTTAATTTACAGAGTATATTAAGATGGCACGAATGCATACAGAGTCAGCAAAAAATGCAAACAAAAATAGACTGGAGCTGATTCAGCTCAACTCAGCTGTACAAAACCTAATTCACTTAACGCAGCTTGTTTGTTATCGTCAGCTCACAGACAGCAGTGGTGGTCTAACACTGGAAAAAAAACATTTCAGAGTGTTCCATTGTCAGTTTGCTTAATTGTGCAATCAGCTTTTGCAGCCTGACGGTGCATATTATCATGTGTTTGTTTGGCAATATCCCCCTATCTTCCAAACTCAACAACATACAAATTTACCAGAATGATTAAGATCAGTTCTTGAATAGCAGATAAAAAGCACACTGACAATCTAAAGTTCTCTACAGGAATGAACAGTTATGTCAAAAAAGAAACTTGTATGATGTTGCTCTTTCTGTGATAATGCTATTTGTTTGTAATGCACGATTTAAAAAACAAAAACCTGGCTCAACTGGAGTCCTGCCCTCTTACCTGTTCCTGTGATGACAGTGACAAAGTTTTCCACTCCTTTGCCATGACCAAACTTCCTCTCGGCTAAAGCAGCGCAGTTGCCGTCATTGTCAACCCAGACAGGTAGGTGTAGGGCGTCTGAGATGGGTGTCCTCAGGTCCACAGAAGACCACTCCTGGATCAGCTTTGTCGAGTGTAGGACCACACCTTCTTGTGGGTTTACACGCCCGCCTGTGGACACTCCTGAGAAGCAGATTTTGAAAGACCTTTGAGATAAAAGTTTTAAAATATGTGTGTCAGCATCATAGCGTTTTTTCATTGAGGAACGTGAGTGTGTGCGTTTTCGTACCGACACCAAGTATTCTACAGTTGAGGCACACAGCATCCCGCATGGCATCTGTACACATCTTTAACAGGAGATGCATTCTGGCCTCGAAAGTCTTTGGATTGGGCTGAGTGTATTTCTTCACAACCTTGCCCTGAACAGAGAGAGAGGAAGTGAAAAAGGGATACAGCCAGCAGGAACTGAATTATAATAAAGACATTATCTGTAAGGTTATTAGTGTCTATGATCAACACTTTACGACCACAAAAATGGGGAGACAGCTATGGAAAAGCACTTACACTTGTGTCTGTTCATGGAAGAGTCTAGGCAACCTACCCTCATACAGACGATAGCAACTCTGAGGTTGGTTCCTCCCAGGTCAATGGCCAGAGCACTCTGAGTTTCCAGGATATGATCGATGTCCTGGGAAATGGGGTCTTTCACCGGGGGGAAACAGAAGGTCTTCTGGAGGGGCTCGTCCAGGTCAATGGTTCGCAGGAACTTGAGAATACGAGGCACTGCGTTGCCGTCGCCATAAATCTTAGAGCTGGTGAGAGCAAAAAATGAATTCTCATTAATGTACTTGTAAGAAACTGAAGCTGCCTTTTTTGCATCTCGTATGTTGATTAGCAGGTTTGTAGCTGTTAGATGTAAGCATGGCTGTATTGTGTTATGACCCTATGGGTGGGTGGCTTGGGGGATCCATTATCATAAAACATCTTACTCATATTAGCAAGCTAATTAAAAAAAAAAAAAAGTTTCTGTGGCAAACAGAAGTTCTATGATAACTATACTGTATTTTTTTTTAACATTTTTTTATACACACTCTTTTAAGGGTAAAGGGTGAAAACCTGCCATACAGATGGAGATTTTGGGAAAGTAACATGCCTGGCTTCTTTTTAATAAGACTAGCACATATTCCACATTTACTGTAAAGTAACCAGTTACAGTCCAAGAAAATGTCTAATTACACAAACCAGTGTTGTAGGCAGCATCCAATCACATGTCCATTGTTGCTAAATATGAACTTTATTTTTCATTGATAGATTGTGTAAAAGTTTGCTGTGAGATTTGCCTTTTAAATCGAAAATAAAAACAAACAAACAAAAAAAGAGGACAAAGACGCTGTGAGACATGCAGGAAGTAAACTAATCATACCAGGGGTATCTCTTCCCAAACTGCAGTTCCAGAGCATGATAGATCTTATTCTGAGTGTCGGCATCTCTGACATGCAGAACATTTTCACCTGGAAAAAGAAAGAAATATCATAAGCACAGCTGTTAAGCTAAAGAAATCAAGGCAGATTAATTTAAAAGAATGAAAGATATTCACAGCCTATAAAAAGGAAAAATTATAAAACTTTTGGCTTTAACCCGCAGTGACAGTATGCTCACTGACATTTACAAATGTGCTTTCATTTGTTTGAAAAAACAGCATTATAAAGATTTGTTATGTTTGAACAAGCTCTGCAACCAAATGAAAAACAAATTTTGCTGAGCAGTGCCTCCCTTCAGCACATGTGATCCTCATTCATTCATTCATCTCCTCGTAATCTGTTGACCTTCCTCTTGTTCTGTTAGAGACAACATCAGGACCACGTCAGAGGCAGCAGGTAATAATCTTGCTTCCCGTCATTCCTACCTGTTTCTCTGCCTGTTTGTCTTGTTCCTAGGTTAATGACGGGCGTGCCGAATGCGCCGGCCTCTCGCACTCCACAGCTGCTGTTTCCGATCATGCAGCCGGCGTGGCAGACAAGTTGGATGAACTGCTCAAAGGGAATGTGCTTCACTGCCCGGAAGTTGGGGTGCTGCTCGATGCCCTTCTTTCGCATGACACGTACCATCTCCTTACTTCCTGTTTACATGAGAAGTAAAAGTTGAACTGACAGAAACATTTATTTGTTTAACTCATCAAACTTCCAGTCAGATTTGAAAATGCCTTAAAATAATTAAAAATTCTACTTTGACTAAACACTCACATATACAGGAAAATACGAGTAGGAACTGAAGAAGAGACCAACAGGTGAAACTAACCAGCATCAATGTTAGGGAAGAGGATGAGGGTCTTCTTGTTGAAGGAGAGCAGTGCGTCCAGCATCAGACCATATATCTTAATCGAGTGCTGGATGTCTGTAGTGACCGGATGCTGCAACGCCACAATATAATCACGCTCCTGCACCTTGTCACCTTCAACATGAAAGAAAAAAAACCCCAGACATCACAAACAAACATAGACTAATGTCTCACACTATATTTTGTTCCTATGACGGCATCTCTGCATACCCAGCCAGCTCTTGATAATGTCCATGTAGTCTTCTCTGTGATGAGTCGACAGCAGCTTATCATATGAAGGGCATCCAGCCAACAGGATGCGAGAGTGGTCCTCACACATGGCGATGAGGTGTTGCTCTGCCATGCGTGTGCAGCAGGCATGGTAATGGGCCAGTTTACTGATGGCGTGGCGGATTGAGTCATCAATTGTACCACTAACCTGGAAAAGGAGCAAAGAACAGAATGAGTAAAGAGTGTACAAGTTGTCATTTTTAACAATTACTACCAAGTTCTTCCACACCAATAGGTCTTATAAATAAGTGCAGTGCATCAAAAGCATTAAAAAAAATAAAAATAAGGATATGAAACTGGTGGCAAAGGTGTAAAAGGTTTTTTTAAAAAAAAAGGAAAAAGAAAAAAGGTATAACAGCAAGCACTGTAAAAAGATAATAGTGTACATACACAGGTGTAGAGTGACAAAGCATATAGTTGCTTAACAGATAAGTCTTCTACCTCTCCTCCCTCCAGGTGAAGTATTCGAATATTCATAAGCGCTGCAGCAGTTGCCAAAGCTAGCGCATCGAAGCGGTCACCGTGTACAACCAGGATGTCAGGGCGCAGTCTCTGCAGGACATCAGGGAGCTTCACTAGTGCCAGCCCAACACTCTCCACCATGGCAGCCTCATCCTCTCCCCTCACAATAGTGTGGAGCTTAGAGCCAATGTCAAAGTCATCTTGCTCAATCATCCGAAAAGTGTTCCTGCAAAAATTAAGTATGTTCATATACTTCCATAATGAATGCAGACAGCACAGCCTTTAGAAGAAAGCCTTCTGGTCTTACCCGTAGTCATCAATGAGATGTGAACCAAGCACCACGACTTCCAGGTCAAAATCTTCAGGGTGGGATTTAATCCCAAACATGATGGGGGCCAGCTTGGAGTAATCTGCTCTGTTGCATGTCGCCACACACACCCTTAACCTCTTCTTACACTTCACCAAGCCAATGTGTAACCACCACATGTAAAACAGACACACAGACCATTAGTTCAAGTAAATTTAATATGCACAAGAAGAAAACCTGCGCCACTCTCCACTACATGCCTGTTATGTTTGGTTTTAACAACTATAAATAACTATTTCACTGCAATCTAAAGGAATATTAGCAACTTCACACAACCCTACACTTTAAATGGAGAAAAAGTATATACATGTCTGCTTCTTAACAACTAGAGGCTGATAGTAATGTAATTTCCTGGGTAGCCAAAGACAAAAAAAAAGTCATACCTGATTCTGTACCTCCATCTTGTCCCTCTCCGTCTTTTCTCTGCTCCTTTGCATTCTCAGAAAGTATAGCTCCTAGAAAACAAAGGCACATGAGCAGGTGCGATCCAGTTTAAAGTTTGCAAAGCACACTATTATCCATTATTGTCATTATACAAATACACCCACATGTCATACTCACTTGAGCCTTCCAAATATTCAGAGGCTGAAGCATGAAAACACAACAAAACTACACTAAAAATGCTTTGTATTTTACATAAAGAACACAGATGAATGCATTTTTTCCAGAGGTGGAGTACATGCTATAGGACAGTGCTTTGCAGAGCAAGGCAAAGTTCACATTCACACCTGGCCACATGACAGGAAGAAACTGTTCAAGGATACGATACTGTTTCTTTTTTTTTAATTGTAGCATTTGTTCTTGTATAAAACTGTTTAAAATGTGCCAGTCAGGGTTATTTTTTAATTTGAAATAAGCCAAGCACGCATAAAGATGCAGCTTAGATGAAAAAGCATTTGTAAGCATTGGCAGAGCTGGCACTTGTCATGGTCAGGTCTGAAAGATCTAAGAAACCACCTGACTTTTACAAGCTCACAGGGAATAATGACAACAAGTACTATATCCAGGGCAAAAGAGACCTACACACCAATAGGTTGTTACTGTTTGTACACTTTTTTTTTTTTAATAAACTGTGGCCTGTGAGCATTTTGGTGGGTGAAGTGTTGACATATCTGACTATCTGCTTTCAGGGATTTGACTTTTTGTGTAGGCATTTGTCACCAAGGTTTTAGTGTGGGCTAAAGGGAACGTCTGTTTACATATGAAGGACAACCTGTACCAACTGGCATGTCACTGCAGAGAGCCAATAAATGACTGGCCCAAAAGCAACAGTGGCGATGTGTGAAAAAAAAAGTCTTCTGAGGGTCAGACTCCACTTATCAACTTCAGTCATACTGGGATAGTGAAGCAGTAATCAAGAAGAAATTGAGTAGTTTCTGCGATTTTAGCTGGCATTAGACAGCTACTATATAGCCTCAGACCGTATACAGGCTGTTTTGACTATTTTGACACACAACATTAACTTTTATCATCCTGCATTTCTTACTATAAGATATCAAAATGACTTCAGTGAAAAAGGCCCATTGCTTCACTCCTCTTTAACCTTCAACAGTCTACATAAATGGCCACAACATTTTACTTTTCAAGGATTCATAGCTCATCCAACAAAGTACAACTGATGCTGAATTTCTGAGTGCTGTTGGTTCCTATTCTTACAAAGACTTGCTGCCATCTGCTGCCTGAAACACATTAAGACAGCTGCACCTTACCATTTCTGAATTCTGAAACCTTTGTCTGTCAGACAGGAGTCCCGCATACATATCTTAGGTGTCAACACAACTGGAAAAACCAAGAATAGAGAAAGGCTGAGTTGTTGCTGTTTCTGGTATGCATTGTTATGGTTGTTTGTTTTTTCTCCTTATCTTGACAGCTTACCTTAAAAAAAAAAACAGTCTTTCACGACAGGGATTACTGCCATACAACTTTTCTTGTCATTTAAAGCCTTGTGACAATCACACCAGCGAAGACACCTTCCAAAGGCACGCCTATCGTTAATCATCAACGCAAATATAAGCGCTGCCTTGTCCATTTCTGTAGACTGCTCCCATATACATTGAATAACATAAGAATGCCAGTAAAGACTGAAAAATGTGAGCAGTAATCAGGTGTCACCGTTGTCTGTTCTGTTCTATTATACAGTGTTTCACATGGGTGTTACCCCATTCAGTTGGTCCCACTGGCACCAGGAGAATTTGGTACAAACCATTCATCGGTTGCAAATTATACCTGAAATTTTAGACTGAATATGATATTTAAGCCAAAACACATTTTTAGGAAAACAAAATAAGCAAACGAGCTGAGTCACTAGGACCTCAAATTCCAGAGCGGACTGAATGCTGGAAATTGACAAACTTCTGAGGTTACATTTAGCCACTGGGTTGAGTTGCATTTCACTCCTCTGCACTTCTGAGAACAGGAAGGGATGGTTCACTGACATCGGAAAGAACAAACAATGACAAAAAAAAAACAAAACAACAGGCAAACCTACTGTGGCACAATGCTTGTGTGATCCATTGCTTATCATAGTCTATGATACTTGTACTATTTTTTATCCCAGCTTCATACTCTGTCCAAACAGCTATCTGTTTAAAAACTTGTGCTTATTAAGTTAAAATTTTCCAATCAGGACCGCCACTATTTGACGTACAAGTCATACGTAAAAAACAAATATGCATAAAAGTATGTAAAATGTATATATCTGCTGCTGCTGTAGCAACAGGTTCCCAACAGTTAATGTTGACAGTACCTAGACTAGCCTCATACGTGTAAAGCTGATTCATTTAGTGGCTAACACGAAATTTAAATTTCAGATTTGTCTGACAGACGACTCACAGATTTGATTTACTGGCCTCCCACATCATCTATGTCTGTAACAAAAGGCAAGTCTACAATTCTACATTTTCATTTTCCGGACGCTTTTATCCAAAGTGAATCTGAGGGCAGATGCAACACAAGCAAGAATCTAGTCAGGCAAGAACAATCTGGATAAGTGCCATAGAACAAGTTCAAGTGTGGTAGGGTGTTCGATGCCAATAGCAGGCTGTGTGGTAGATAACAGGAATGTTTTGAATTGATTTATATTTTTGTTTTCAGCCTGTCAAGTGCAAAGGTGTTCAGTGAAGAGTCTTAAGAGAAGCACCATAGAAGGTTGGTATACCTGTGAAACACTGCTGAAATTGATCCCATCGCTCCTGTCATACATGAGCAAGCTAATTTGCATGTGCCAATTTGTGTATTGTGCTCATTATAAGAAGCCACTCCTGCGCTAGGACGGTTGAACTAAACTGTCTTCACTGAACAAAGGTGTACGGGTTTATCACAGTCGGTGCCTCTGACAGTTACAGATCACATACGTCAAAGTGATTCACTCTCAAAACATCTCAGGGAGACTGACATAAGCGATTGTTGTACAACCTCTACAGCAAGAAAACAAACTTTAAAGACAGCATTGCTTATCCTAAACCAGCAAATTTCTAACCTTGCATTTGAATTAAAAAAAACATCATTTAATACAAACCTGAAAAACAAGAAAATCTGAAAGGGTAATTGCAGCCATCCACACACAGAATTTACATGTGCCACAGCCAGGAAGCTAGGTTTTTAGTGGACCCTGGTCAGTCTGTTTTTGGTATCAAGTAAAGATGGAAAATAAAATTAAGTAAACACAATCATAACAGAACAACCATTCTGGGCTGTTTTGGAGATTTTCGATTGAAAAACGTCATTAAGTTTTTCGTTCTTCCTCCACAACTCTCACACCTTTCAGGAAAAGTGGTTCAAATTCATTGTTCGCTTCCTAACCATTTTGTCACTGTCTTGTTTTTGTCAGTGTGAGGTCTAAGCTACAGGTAGGACAAGGACAGCCTCTTGTTAGGCATTTCAAATACAGCACAAATGCAATATAATGTAATGCAACCCCACCACAGCAATGTAGGATACCACTCCTTTAAATGCACTTTAAATCCGAGTTATCTCAATTTGTCATATCTGTGTGAGGTATTTAAAGCAACTCTAACTCTTGGGTGACACATAAAAACCTTCACGTGAGCAAATCCTGTGATTTACTCTGCATTTCATTCAACACGCTGTGACTTCCACTCAAGCATCACAAGACAGCATCAGCAGCCAGCGTTACCGTATGGGGGCAGGGATGCATGCAGAAAGCAAAGGCAGAGATGACACAGCAATAGAGGCAGACGGAAGATACCGAACGGACAGAATAAAAGGGAGAAAGACAGAAAGGATTAGAAGGCAATGACAACAAATATGAGCAAGCAACGAAATATTTAAAAAAAAAAACAAAAAAAAAGCCATCTGACTCACATGAGGGTTAATGCACAAAGAACCCGGATGATTTTCCATCCTACAACTCTGTGATCCTGGCTAAAAATCACCCCTCTGCTGTTTTGCAAATCCTTTTATTTATTTTTGTCTTTTTTTAAAATTTCCAGCCGCACTGAGCAACGGAGGGAGGGCATGTACGAGCCAGCATACGGCAGAAGGCGAAAGGAAGAGAGGGAGAGGTAGGGTGACACAGACATAGAGGTGGGGGAGGGACTGTGAGAGAACGGGGGTTGGCTCGGATTGGATTGGAGCCCATGATTGGTTGAGCGGACGGAAGAAGGAGCATGTGCCATCTTTATAGACGCACAGCAAAAGGGGAGTATCTCTACAGTTTCTACACAATTACACACTGTTTTCATGTGTCTCATGCCACACAGAGAGATCCAGAAAATCATACCAAGACAATCAGAAGGACTGTGGAAGTAACAATGTTGCTTTGGCAATACTGCGACACACTTAAAGATGAATTAAGCTCAAGCTCTGATGAAACTCACGCAACAGACTAAACAACATTGATTGCAAAACAGTGTTTTCTGTGAAGCACTGAATTGATGCACCTAAAATATCCCTGTGTGACGAAAATGTAAGGGGTTACACTGTCAACGTCACGTCAGCCCCAGGTGAGACGATCAAAACAGGAAAGAGGAAGTCAGGTTTTAAAAAGAGACCGACGACTTTGAAGGCTTATCACGCCACACGCGCACACAGGCCAGAGAGAATTTTACAACTCGAGCAATCGATACTGGGAAGTTACTATGGTTTGAAAAAGGGAGAGAGAGGAAAAAATAAAAAAAAAAGATACTGTCCAACCGTAGTTAACGGCTTGCAGAGGATGACGGGTGAGTGTTTCATTAAGACAGTCTGAACAACAAGGGCATTTGTAGACAAGGCAGGCTGCCCCAATTACACCAACAGACGATACACAGTGTACTTTCAGTTTCCCCAATCTGGGTGTGACAGTACCATCCCAGACATTAATTATCATCATTACTTCTAAGACATTCTGTACCCTCTGCACAGACACACCTGTGGATGACAACCGGTTGTACTTTCAGTTGTGTAATTTGTAATCCTGTGCAGGTGACATCTCTGCACTGGTTTCAAAAGGAAAGTGACTGAGTTGTTTATATGTTACTTATCATGTGTGCTTGCATCATTAGACAGCACCACTGATAAACTTTTAAGAGGGCTGTAATCAATTACACATTAACCCTAGAACTTAATGTGAGTTACTGTAAAGGTAGCAAACGTCTACTTAGTTTATTTATTTATTTTTGCTCTGTCCTATAATGATGCTAAAAGTGCATTTACACCCGACAGGGAACAAAAACCTTTTAAGGAACTCAGCTGGCCCACATTCTTTTCCAAAAAAGCAATCATGCTCAAAATGAAAAGTTTCAGAAAGACAACCTTATCCTTCAGAAAGTCCCTGCTGAGTGGGTAGTATTTTCTGAAGTTTCAAGCTCTTTCAGGGTGGGGCAGTGAACACTTCATATAGCGTCGGTATGCTAGAGTTTCCTGCAGTGCTGATATGCATTGAGCCTTTTCTGGGTATATAGGATGGGTGCAATTGCTACTAATATTCTAGCAAGATCTGCCACAAACACAACGCATTCCTTGTAGTTTGTGGCTGACAATCACAATAGAAGAGAATAGAATACTTTTTTATAGATCCCCCACTGGGGAAATTTACACGCCACAGCAGCATCCAGAAATATAGAAAGTACAAGAAAATAATAATTAAGTAATATGCATCCCAGGTGTCCACACACAGCAGGTCCAAGGCCCCACCGTCTCCGGTTGGGCAGTCCACACGCTGGCTCAATGTGACGAGAGTGGTAGAGAGCGATGTATGATTAAAGTCTCCTGAGATGACCATCAGAGACTGAGGATGTGATGTTTGCAGCTGGGACACTGAGCTATGGATGAGTTCGCGGGCCGCAGCAGCATCAGCCGAGGGGGGGGATGTAAAACTGTAATCGGCAGGACGTGCGAGAACTCCCTAACCACCATCAACATCCTTCGTGCAGTGCCGCTCTTTAATGCTAACGTGCTAGCATTACACCATCTCTCATTCACATACATGGCGAGTCCCCAGCCTTTCTTCTTACCACTCTACCTCTAGCTCTGGTCTGGTTAACTCTGACCAGTAAAGCAGCCCCAGAGTTTTTACAAACAAAGCACAGCCGATGGATTTCCGTTTTTGTTAAGAAAAAATTACAGAGAGGATTTAAAGCAGCTGCATGTTTGATACGTCACTGAGCTAATTTGCTTAAACTTCCTAAAGCTGTGGCCCGGCTATTGAAATGCGTCATTGCTCATTAGTGCGTGAACAGAAGTGCAGCTCTCGGCTTGTTTAAACCTTTTTTACAACCTGAGGGAAACAGTTGGCATGTGCCGAAGGTAATAAAAGATTCTTGACCATACACTTTTATGGAGAGACTGCACAGCCATCGCTTAAGCTGTGTTAATCATCACAGCTAATATCACAGTCTCTGCTCAGACCTACACAACCCTACCAACAGACACACACAAACCTTCAAAGACCTTCAGTCTCATCTTCCCTCTCCTAAGACATTGCAACATCTGCATGCTTTTACCTCATTGGTCAGACAACCCATGGTTCTGAGCAACCATAAATCACCTGCTTTGATGGAACCTGCCTGTGGTCAGAGTTCAAATTAAAACAAAGCCATAAAATGATACAGCCTCCAGCAGTCTGCCACGTCTGATCCACAGGCGTGTTCATTGGCTCACAACAGCTCTCTATTTGTCTAAGAAGTTCAGGGACCTACAGGGTTTTGCTGTCCTCAATTTATCTAAAGAGTTCAAGGCAGCTTTCACAAACAGTGGCATTTTAGGGAAATTAATTTTAAAAATAAAATAAATAAGGCAAAGTGGAAGACTCCAAACAGACGCAAAATTGATTAAAATGAATTGTAGCTGTCACATGAACTATGAATTAAGATATCTACTAAAACAGAAAGCCTAAATGTTCATCACATTCATTGTAATGAGAACTCCCAAAAAAAAAAAATCCTGCCCTGCAGCCCTTCAAAGCAAGAAGACTGTTTTCACGTCTGGAGGGAAATTCTTCCTGCTGGGCCTCAGTCAGTCAGTCACGTTACACAATTATAAGTCCAGCCCTAAAGCTTTACAATCCCTTTGAAGAAAGCTCTTTGACTATGCTCATTTCAATGTGACTTTCTTTAGAGGGCTACTGTCCTTTTCCTACTGAGTTACAACAGTTTGAATCAATTCAAACACAAATGTAGTACACTGCAAAGCTCATCCATCAAACCCCAAAATATATCTACAATCACAGAGAACATACTTCAGCTACAAGAGGAACAATTAAGTTAATATGAAACAAAAGCTATCCATGGCCTTACTTTTGAAAGCATCCCTCCTAACTCTGTGTGACTGCTTCTGCTGAACTCAATGCTGGATTTGGCTAAATTTCTTTGATAGACCTCATATTCCTATTTTATGATTTCCCTGAGGAAAATCATTCCTCCGTAAAACACTAAATGCAGCTGAAGCTATTAGTTAATCAAATCAATAGCTGTTCAACAAAAAAAATGTCAAAAATGTGTATGATTGATTAAGATATTTTCCAAAGAAAAACTCAAGTACTACCGTGTTTCACCAGTTCAGCTGTATAGATAGCAGATGTAAATATATCGTTGGGCTTTGTTGATCAGACAAAACAACTGATTTCAAGACATCCTTTCTGATATTTTAGATATTAACATAGAAAATAAATGTATACATTCAGAAAAGAACCCTCAAATTAGTCACGAATGAAAATGAGAATCCTAACTGAAGACATCGTAGTCACATGAGGGATTTGATGGCCAGCGATACTGTACTGCAAACACAATGACATATGATATCAAGTCTGTATTTGACATAAGGGAATGGCTCAGTTCAACAAACTTGTAAAAATGATCACGGTCTGGGTAAACTATCCTCAGTGTTGATACAGCTGTGACATCCTGGTTCACAGCGGACGCAAAGTGTGACATCAAACCGGACCAAAGTGTTGTTGTAGATTCATCAAATGCAAAAGAGCCAACACACCAATGGACCATAAAATGTGCACCCCTCCCTCACAAGACTGCCATTAAAATCAACCCAGTTACAACCCAGTATATACAGGAGTTACTTCTGAACTAAGTGAAATTAAATACTATTTGCTTTGCTTGTGAAACCCTGTTTATGCATCCTTCTTTTAAATCTTTTCTTAGAGCTTTTTAGTCTTCTACAACACATTGAAACTGTCATTTTGCTGAAAGTAAATAACAAAACAAACTTGCCTTGCCTTGGGAACTTGCTAAAAAATGGGCCCAGTAAATAAGAAAAGTTTAAGTTATTGCTCTTTTTCTTTTCTGATCATTAAAAGCAGCTATCTGCTTTGATTCAGAAGGCTTTGCGATGACATTCAAGCATCCTAAAAAAAATATGGACACAGTTGAGACAAATGGCAGCCACAGATGAAGTCCTGTGGAAGATGTTTCTCCTACTGTCATACTGCCATCTAATGTCCTTTGTAGGGAAGCTATCAATGTAGGTCATTTATGGACTGGTGTTTTTGTAGGTGTGGCTGCATATCTCCATGTTGCATATGTGACAAACCACCTTGATCCCTCGCCCAAAGTACATCAGATAACATTACACTGGATAAACGGAAATGAAGACTGTGTTTATGTGGGGATGTTTCTGTAGAGGATAAAATGAATGCAGCAAAGCAAAAGGAAGTATTAGAGAACAATCTAGAAACAAAACTGCAACTTGGGGAACAATAACCAAACGCCACGGAAATGGTTTAAAGACAACAAGGTGAATGTTGTGAAGAGGCCGAGTCAGAGCCCAGACCTCAATCCAGTTGTGAATTTGTGGCAAGACTGTTTACTCGTGATCCCTGTGCAACCTTTTGCCAAGAAGAATGGAGTAAAATTGGAGCACCCAGATGTGCAAGGCTGATTGAAGACCTATCCACAGGAGCTCAGTGCTGCAACTACAGTCAAAGGTGCATCTACCAAACACTGACCTAAAGGGGCTTGAAAACTAACTAGCAGTCACTTATTTTATATTTCTTCAGTAACTGGCGTTACTTTGAAGCAATCTGTTTTCACCTTGACATGAAAAAAATTTTGCAAATGCTTGTCAAAAAAAAAAAGCCAAACAAAATAGCTGATTGCTCGTGAATTTATGTCATAAATAACATACCTCGAAGGAAAATGTGAGTCAGACGGTGATAACCTAGCGGTGTACCGTTACGTAACATTAATATTCCGAGTGGGAGGACACCTGTCTCGATATTAAAATAAACTACGTGTATTTTAACAGTCCTGTTCACATGCTTTGTCGCCATTCAGTCGCTACGACAAAAAAAAAGCCATTTCAGTGAAGCTAGAAAAGTTTAAGCTAGCTAAACATTCACTTTGTTGGACCAAATCTGAAAGTCGAGTTTCACTAATCTAGAACAAGCACCCGAGGGCACCAATAGGGACAGTCATATGTTATTTACTTAAGTATTTTAGCTCGCTGTGTCCAAACAAATCTAAGCTAACACGAGCCGTCTACTGGCTTTTAGTCTGCGGTCTGACTTTAGCTACAAAGTTATGCTAGCACCTGCTAGCATGGCAAACTCCTAGCAAGAAATAAGACCATGCCAGTGCTAACGCCAACATATTAGCATCAACGCAGTGTGTCTCACGGCTACAGGTTAGGACACGTTGCCCAAAAATCATCCTCACACACGGACGAAATTACGTTTCGCAGTGGCCTAACAGTCAAAGTTAGCTAACGCTAGCTGGGGAGAAACCCCCTCTGTGCCAGTGGGTAAAATTCACTCAAGTTACCCATCTCTCTTTATTTATCGTTTGAAGACAGCGGGGCGGAATTTCGAGTTATTACATTTACCTTGAGTTATCCAGAGATGCTGTATTCATCTCCTGCCGGCAGAACTGAGGCTTACACTCACTTCTTTCTTTCTCTGCTTTCTGTTCTCTGTGGTTACCAGTCTACGCTATGTGGCATCTGGACACGCACATGAGGGGGGGCTGTCGGCTGTCAAGCGCGCAGCAGGCCGCTAGAACCGGACTGGATGTGGATGGAACTTCCACCTTCATAATAAATGCTCCAAACGTACCAGCTACTCCAACAGGGAGTGATTCAGAGTACAAAGTCTTCCCTTTTTATTGCTTTTCAACATTGAATCATTGTCAGTTTGATTTGGATTTTCATTGACATTAACAAGAAACAAAAACTCATTCACATCAAAGTGACAGATTCTTACAGCTTAATGTCAAAATGTGAAATGTAAAATAAATGATTGCATAAGTATTCACCCTCTCATCTAATTCAACGCCAGTCTGTGCTAAAAGTCACACTCTGAATGTGTCTCAAGTGGCAGGTGTCATATAAAGACACATGAATCAAGATCCATGGCTGTTCACAATGGAGGCAAAAGAACACTCCAAGCAACAGTTTAATGCACCATTAAGATATGGAAGGAATATAAAAACTGCGTAAATCTGCCAAGAGCAGGCTGTTCTCAAAAACAGAATG
>NW_007578678.1:221199-243239 GCF_000690725.1 Stegastes partitus | reverse complement strand
AAAGAAAAAGAAAATGCATGCTGCACCTTTTCTCAGGACAGATATGTAGCACTTATAGTGAAGTAGAATGCATTATATAAAACTTTGTGCTACATTATGCTATAATTGTTGGATGTGTGTTGATATAGAGTACAAGCAGTCGTACACATGAATAATGTGACGTGGATGTACTGTGTCTAGGAGCAGCAGGATACACTGACTTGACCTTGAAGAAAATCCACTAAAACACCGATTCCTCTCCTGTTCTGGGCCCGTCACACAGAAACACCTATAAATTCACGCTTAAAAAAATGCATTTCACAAAAGTATATCCACGCAGCAGCGATGAAATTTGCAGCCTTAGATGCAGCCCCCACAACGGCTGCTGCTATTTTATAACTGTACTGCATTGCAGGGCTATTCCCCCCCTTCCCACCCTCCCCACCCACAATCAAGGCTGGGGTTGCATAAGAACTGACAGCATCGTGGTGGTTTGGAGGCAAGAGGCAGCTGGGTGGAGGAGGCCTGGGCTGGATTGGAGAAAAAAAAAAAAGTTAGTAAAGCATGAAAGTGAAAAGAAAGAAAGAGCAGAGAGGATCGAAGAGCACTGACGGATCGATATTTAGGTGTGTGTGGAGGTTGTTGAGCGTGGATGGGGGGTAAATAGAGGGGTGGGGTGAGGGGCTGGGGAATGAGTCACAGTGAAGTGTATGTGTGACGCAGTAGGACGTGCACAGAGATAGAAATGCACTTACTTTATCTCCCTCTCCCTCCCCTCTGCTCCCTCCTCCTCCCACTCAGCCCTGTGATTAAAAAAAAAAAAAAAAAGCCCCACTGCTATATAGTGTATTACTGTGTTTGTGGGTCATTGTGTGTGTCCATGCATAAATCTTGGGGGGATACTCTCCGTCTGGGCAGTGCAGTGACTTACAACGCTGTGGTGTGCTTTAAACAGCAGCGTTGCACTGCAGGACAGATTGTTGGCACGTTCAGTTACTGGAAGCTCCTGACACCTTTTACACAGATACTAATATTCAGGCAAAGTTTTTTCTTATACAACAAACTGACATGAACTCTCTTTGCCCCGTACATCCATTCTATCTTACAGTTCTTATTTATTCTTGGCTGTTTTTTTTTTTTTTTTCTGAACACAACAAAAATGATAATAATAATAATAAAGATCTGTTTTTTTCCTCCATCATCATATATGCATCACTGCTGTCATGGCAACATTTGTGTGCACACATATGACTATATAATACACACTAAAAACATCAAACATAAGCCTCTCCCTATAGACTTTACACCTAACAGTAAACTTATTGTTCAGTAACGCTGCTATGTTATGTGAGGAGCAGTTATGCATGTCACATCTTGGCAGTCACTGAAGTTTGCTGGCAGCTGCTGGAGCTGATATGTCTTGACACATCCTGGTTTTATCTTTATAGTTACTCAGTGGAAGCTTGATTGTCTCTTATTTTTCATATATGTATTTGCATATTCCTACTCGCCATGTACATTACCCCGCAAATGTTGAACGGCAGAATGATCCCTCTGAAGGTGCTCTGTGAAACAGTATGATGTAATCTACGTGAAAGAAGTTCGAATTAGTTTCACAGCAGCTGTGGAGGAACAGAAAGGGTCATTTTGATGCATCGAAACAACAAAAAGAGGCATCCACAAAGGTTCCCTAAACCGAATGAGCTGCACTCCACTGCAGCCACATTGTCAGATTTACTCCTGTTTACTGACTGATGAGTTGACAAGGTGCATAAACAACACATGCAGATATTTGCATAAGCCTACATTCACTATAAGAAATTCTAGAAATGAGACAGATGTGTAAGATTTTTTGCTAAGTGTAATGTCAGTAATGATAAAACTGCTAAAATGCGTCACTTCCTTCACATCTTATCACAATTTAATATTTTGCAATGGTGAATGTTGAGCAATATCTGTTGTCAAAGTGATGAGAGAGTGAAGGAAACAGCAAAAGGAGGTTTGCGTGACATAACAGAACATGCACAGCACTTGTGACTCTGTCATGTGCTTTTGCTTTTGTGCAGAAGCAGGATGAAAACTACAATTCAGGCCGTAATCTCATTTCTAAAGGGCATGTGTTAAAGCCGCTTTAGTCTGTTTTCTGGAGCAACAAATGTCAACTAATTTAAATGTATGCAACTGTGAAATTCTTTGGATAATTAATTTGCTTCCATTTTTTAATAATTTCCAAACAAAACATTTTGGAACATCAAAGCAATGAGTGATGAGTTCACATTAGTTACTGCAATGACACCCAGCATCCCTCATTATTTTGATTTGATGTGATGCAGGGCAACCAAAAGGAATCTCTTTCCACCTCATTCTCACTCCCCATCTCTCCCCTTTCATGCATCCATACACAAACACACACTTAAAAGTTGCTGCAGGACTGAGAATCCCCCTGTGGTCGTCCTTTTTTTTTTTTTTTAAACCAGCCCAGGTGGGGTGCGAGGCTTATCACAGCAGTTGTGTGAGATAACAACCCAGAGAGAGAGAGCGGATTTCCTTGACTGGAGCCGAACAACTACATAACCAAACACACGGCAGATAAACAAACCCTATCCAGATGCACACATTATCAGCTGTTGCTGCTCAGCGTCACATTATCTGCCTTCTGTGGTCAATACGCTGTTCCTGCTGCACAAGGAAAAGGGGAGACTCACCGAAAGTACAAGAAAACCACTGATGTTCACACACTATTCTCGTGGGAGAATGGATCATTTCAATTTTTCTGCAGCATCTTATTCTCTCGGATGAACATCAGGAGGAATCACATTGCTCCGGCTGACATTCAGCAATGCTACAGTCGCAGATGATGTTGGGAAAGAGTGGGACTGGAATTCTGCAATCACAAATATGATACACCGATGATAGCAGCAACACCAAATCATTCGCACATTTGATTTTTTTAAATGGATCGACTCATAAACTCACAAAAAAAATGTCAGTTTCGTAATACAATCTGACGCTTTTTGAGGTGAATAGCAGTTCAACATAGCAGAGCAGGGCTGACAGCTTTCTTTATCAGATTGAATCCATTTACATTAGAGACTAAAACTTAATGATGCCTTTGGGCCAAATTTGTTAAAATTGCACAAGAATGTGAGCCGCTGACAGATTTGGAGCACTTTGGTGTTATGGGTGGGAGCATCGTGAGTCTTTTTGCTGCTGGTATGAGAAAATGGCTGTTGCACAGTACAGTTTGTATTTTCCAATGAGGTCTTTTGCTGTGCAGATGTTTCAAATTCTGTATGTTTTTAATGAATATAAAAAAACACATGCTGCACTCTTCATGTTGGGAAGAACTATTTTTGCGACAGAATGTGATTCATTTAAATAACATGCAGCAGAAAATAGTGTCACCTGGTCAGAAAATCTCACTCACAATTCAACTGGTACAATATAAAAGTCCTATTATTATATAGTCCTGTGATTATTTGGGTATTTTTTGCTCCAGTTCTGCAGGAAAAGACAATCAAAGGCCTGCAATGTCCTCTAAATTTCTGCTTTTTGTTCCAAACTTCCGAGACACACATACTGTTTTTGATCACATACCAAAGATGTAAAATTGAGCAAAAACAAGCATTTTGAAACAGAATCTAGAAGTCTTAATGAGTGTTCTAGTTACACATGCCATGCCTGTTATTATGCAACGTATTACCAACAGCAAATCCTCATTTCATTGCGGAGATCAGCCAAGACAAACAAGAAACAGAATTTAAAATAGCTGCCACACCTACAGCACATTAACTGATTATGTGTGATTTACAGCTCAGACTATTAAATCAGTCGGGGGAATTCCCTCTGTCGAAACGACTGAGCTGCTTCCAGCATTCATGCAGAAATCGGCTGGAATGGGATGCACTTCTCCACATTTTTCACAGGGGGGCAGCAGCGTAGGCAGAGTGCTGCTCTGGTTGCCATCATCATGACTGCAATGCAAGCCAAGGTTTCTTTCAAGGGCACACATCATATCTGCAAAGTCACATGTAAAACAGGGAGAGGCTGCGAGGGCGTTTTCAGCCGGAGCAAACAAGGGATTCAAAGGGTGGAGAAAATGCCGGAGCTCAGTCCAGACATTTATTGAACATCTCAACGTATTAATTAATGTCTTATTGTAGCTGCAAATGTTGAGGGGTGAGACTTTAAAGAAGAGGAAATGTGAATTTTTAAAGCACACAAGTAGCAGCTGAAGGGTGTGTGTGTAACCGCTGCTTCCCTTTTTTCCATAATTATAGTTTTCAGTCACGCAATATTCTCTCCGTGCTGTTTGTGATTAAAATCTTCGCGCTGTTATGAATAATGATGCATAGTTTTGTTTTTTAAGGTAGAAACGATGTTGTACAAAATGAAAGGGCAAGAAAGCCATCATAACTCTCCCCCAGCCTTACCTTTTTATAGTCATCAAATATGCATGGCCCCTCTGAGTGTATATAATGTATTCACAAATCTCCACCGCACTGGAAAGCTCGCCATCAGCACTTTGTGCGCGTGTGTGTGCATGTGTGTTGTGTGTGTGTGTCTTCTGAACAAGAAAGAAAACATAATCAATAAGCACACATTCATAGAAGATGGCCTCTGGAAAATGGAAGCAATGAGATGCAGAGGGAGGCATTTGGAAGGCATTTTCTCAGAAAGAGTCAGATGCTGTTTTCCTCCAGAAATAGGAAATTAGATCTAAAATATGAATTATCAACACAAACATAGACAATGCTTTGTGCTAAAATCCTACCTGGGACAAATAACTTGGCCTGAAGTAGCAAGAAAACTCTATTAGAGCACAATCTATTGGAAAATAGTCCAATCTCTCACTTGAAAAAGTGTTAATTTTATTTCTCTGATTTATTTATTTTATTATTAAGGCTTGCAGACACTCAACCATCCTTCCTCAGCTTTACTTAGATTTTTTTTTGGCTCCACTAAGTGACAAAATGTTGGTGGAAATAAGAAAACTCGTGCAACTTCAGAAAGCTTTAAGAGACGCATAAGAGGGTTTAGTTTCCTAAAGGTGTCTTCATGCTATACGTGTGTGTGTGTCTATATAAATATACATATATGTGTGTGTGTATATCCAGCTACACTTCATATCTGATACAGAAAATCACTGTCAACTCAAAGATAAGAGTTGATTCTGTTCAGGAAATGATCCTTATAGCAATATCAATTCCCAACATGTAAACAATATTTCCAGCACAGGAAGAGTGAGTTCCCTCGCTCTCTCAGTCTCCCTCTCTTTCGTCCCGAGGCAATGGACATATGGGATAAAATGCGAGCACCCACACAAAGCCACACATGCACGGAGAGAGAAAGACTCGCACACATGGACACACCCATTCTCGCTGGACATGAGCCATTGGTGGTTACTGCAAGATTGCTCTGTCAGCGCAATCTTAATCACCGAAGGGCTGGATGAAGTATGTATGTGAGAGGGAGGAAAAGGGGTAAATATGTGTGTGAGAGAGAGAGAGAGAGAGAGAGAAGGTTGAGGGTGACTGACACATGATATAAAAGTGGGAGGATGAAGGTGGCTCATAAAGCTACTAACTATGACCCGTGGAGTATTGATCGCTGCAGCGAGGGGCTATTTTAATCAGCACGGCTTCTTCATGCACACGCATCGCTACCTGCATCCATTTCATGTGTTGCTAACACAGAGTCTCCTTTAGTACGGTTGACCCTGCAGCTCGAGGCGTGCACAGAAACGCAGACAGATACTCGCACATCTTACTGTAAATAAAAGCCTTCATGCCACAACATATTCAATTTTTTTTCCCCTCTCATTTATAGTATTTTGTAGCATTTTGTTTAGGAAAGCATTCTGCGAGGATATTTTACATATAATTATTATGACTCTCAGGAACATGGGCGCTAATGTGGCTGGTTAATCCTGCCAACTTGGACAACGTTGCGCTTTCTAATTTAAGGAATACCGCTTTAAGCCAAACACTCCCGGCTATTAATTAGGATGACTTCACAGAAACAGCCAACAAACACACAAACACGTACACACACGCTCCCCTGCCTCTATTCTGTGCTCTTTCTCACTTGTTAGCTCCCTCTTTGAAGCTCACAAGACTGCACACGCACTCACACACACTCACATATGCATAGATGTACGAACACAAAAGTAGGCTCCCTAAAAGCTGGGGAGGGGTGGTGAGTCTCATATCTCATGCATCACTTTCTCCATGTTGGCTCTTCTTGTTTTCTTTTCTCACCTGAAGTCTGTTCAGTTCTCTGCAGTTGGTTCCAGTATTTCTGCTCCCCCATCAGTTCAAACAGCACCAGGTTGGACACTGCTACGGTGCTTTCAATGCTGGCACAAAAGGTTTGTGTTTCAAGATCCTGTCAGATTTGTCTCCATTACGCGGCCATGAAAAAGATTAGATTTGGCCTGAAAAGGTGAGAGTCATATTTCCTTTTTGCCGCCAGGCTTTCAGTTACTTGCAGAACACCATTCCTAGCACAGTTTCACCCTAAACAAACTTGCTCAACTATCAGTTAGGGCTTGAACTTCTTTTGCTTGGAGAAACCGCACAGACAAGCTTGAATATGTTTGAGTCGACCTTATATCTGTTGGGTATCCGTGCGAATGATTGCAGTGCAGCGCGTCTGACAGCAAAGAACTTCTCTTATTTACCTCAAAGGTGCATCTGTTCCGACGGGGGCGACCTGTCGGATGTGCTCTGCGGAAAAACTGCCTCCAGTGCAGTTTGTCTCTTCAGGCGAACATGACACTTTGGTCTGAATTTAGTTCTTCTTTTGTTTCTCCTTTTGAGGGGCTGATAAGCAGTATCATTTTTATGACAATAAGCAAATGCAAGCATATGCAGCAGTCTGCGTTCTGGCTTGAGCTCACTGCATTTTGTCCACACTGTCATTTAAATTTGTGACAGATTGTTGGTTTTGTTATTTCAGCTGCACTGCAAAAGGCTGATGAGCTAAAGAGCTAAACCTCAGATTATTTAGAACCATGCATTCATCTATTTTTCACTTAGTCACCTCATTTCATTGCATCATACCAACTGCAAATACAAAAGCAAATTATTAGAGCTATAATCAGGAATGTTCTGCCGAAAGACTACACTTTGGCCGTGACCGAGTTTATAAAATGTGATTCATTAGTCCTCCTTCAGATGAGTCTAGAGGACAAGTTTACCCCAGCCGCCCTTTTTATTTACCCCATGAGGGTTACTCTGAAAGGGCAGTCCGATTTGCATAACACTATTTCATCACTAAAGATGTTGTTTTAAGGTTCATCCAACAACTGCACTTAAATTCTCCCCCGAGAATGCCAAACCTCAGTATTTGCTGTCCTCTGCACTACCTGTATGCTCATATTTGGTTGTGTGGTGGGCGACAATCCAGCTCCCACCGTTCTGTCACTTTACTCTCTTCCCTGCATTGCTCCGTGACAGTTCCACTGCACTAGCTTTCTAGGGCACGATGCGCTCTACTCTGGATGCTTTCCAAGTGTTTTTGTAGAGGAGAGTGGGGGGGCCCAGCCTCCTGCAGTATTTTAGTCCTATTTCAGACAGGTGCAGAGGAAGAGACGGAGGAGAATGAAGGCAATGAGACGATTTGTTCTGCTCACACCCGGCCGTTAAAGGATGTGGATAATGTAGCTAAATACTGGAGTCCAGTGACTGGGCCACCAGGGCACAGCAAGAACTCAAACTTGACCTGAGTCTGGCTGCACCTGCGTGTTAAAAGGGTCGAGTCCTGGTCAGGCTTTTCATCGACAGACAGCACAACGATGCGCTGTCGTGGTGCCATGACTCAGTCTCTAAGCTACGCCTTTCCTTTCCTTTTGTTCCACTTGTCAAGGGCAAGTGAGGAAACCCACTTAAGCATGTACGACAACCTGACAGTTTTACACTTGCTTTAGTCTTTCTTTATCTTTAAAACACAAGCAAGCATTGTCTCTTCACACTGGAGTGTTTCCAGTTGTCACACTGAGCTGCTTCCTTTAGCGCTCCTTTGCCCTGCTGTTGGACCTCAGGGAGCGAACGATCTCTTGACACCTCAATATGGCAACTCTAATGATGTCACGCTCGAGTGGAAACCTCGTAACTCCACTAATGGTGATTTTCATGTTTAATTAGGGGCCAAGCAGCGAAGATGTGCGGACACCCATTGTGCTTCGCCGTTTCCTTATACATCATCCCCTTTTTTTCCTCCTTTCTTCTCCTCCCACTGGACTCAATGGGTTTCCCTTGAACCGAATGCTAAAAGGTTTAGAAATTTGGCACACTGACTGGGGCCAATTTTTTTTTGACTAAGGTCATATCTCAGCAACATTTAATCAATCAAAACCAAAAATGGCACAAAGCTTGAGGACCGCATTTGGAGGAAACACTGAAATACACCGTTTGACCACTAGGGAGCAATGCGATAAGCAAAAATGCATTTTGCCTAATACCTCCTAATGTGTTTGCCTTAAACAAAGAATTCCTGCCTCTGGTAGTACTGTGTGAGGTCCTGATGAGTCAACCTGTCATGTTAACCTAAGTCATATCACCGCCATATTGGACTTTTTTGAAACCTTTTCACAGGCCCCAATTTTTTGCAAATTTCACCAAAATTGGTGCGGATAGTCAGATGGACATCAGATTTTCAAAACTGTTTGTTACGACCCATCGACAAGAGATGAGATCATATCTCAACAACTGTTTCACCAAACCAGGTGGATGGACTCGGCCCTCTTTCTTTAGGTTGTCCAAAATAATGTACCATTTGACCAAGGGGGTGCTGTAAAAAATACAAAAATGGTTTTCCTATTGTTACTGGCCATGTCTCACAATATCTTGGGAAATCAGAATGGTGGAACCTGACAACCTATCATGTCAACCAAACTTATGTGGCTCTATAGTTCATTTCATCAAAAATGTTGACAAGTTTTCAGTGGCCATTAACACTGACAAATCCTCATGAGATCAGGTAGATTTTTTAATTAATTAATTTATTTCCATTGGCATATGGATTCGGATGCCATCCTCAGGAAACACATTTTTCCCTCTCAGTTCTTTACAAAAGTGGTTCTTGTGTAAGGTGACACTTTAGGACACCTGAAATCTTTGAAGCTTGTAGATCATCAGCTCAACCTGTATCATCTTATCTGATGAAGCTAAATGGCAAAAAAAAAAAAACATGACCTCATATGTAACTTACACCCAAGCTCTGGTCAGTTGACATGAAACCTTGTATCAGTGCTCACAGCAACACTTGAACATGATCAGATCAGGTTGCCATGGTTCCTTGATGAAGTGCTTGGTTCCCTTTTCACTGATTGCAGCCATATCGAAAAGGATCGGTTTATATGCTGATGTGTATGTTACGGGAAAATAGAGAGCCTGGAGAAAAGTATAAATAACTACTGATGTCAAGAAAAACTGATGTAAATAACTTTATTTACAGACCCCATTTTTGATAAAAATCTTTTTTTTTTTTTTATCCTCTTAACAACTCCCAGCATTTCCACCTAGAAACTGCAGTTTACTAATGACACTCTAAAAATCATGGATTCAGGCTTTCAGTGGTTTCAAGTGTAACAAACCAAAGGAAGCAATCCTGTCAGCTGGTGGAGTGGGGCTTACCATATCATTATCCTTCTTCAGACTCAGTTTCTAGTTTGGACGTGTATGCCTGAACTTCTCTTGCCATCGCATAGCATACGGTGTTTGAGCTGAGTCACATGTGAGCTGGTGCTCTCGAGCTGCAGCAGTCAGTGGAAGATTTGTACATTTTAAATGTGGCAACCACGCAGGTTTACATCTATGCCAATTGAAGGTTTGAGGGATTATTTGCACGGGGTAAAACAAAGCATAAATATGTAATTAAGACACACAGAGATGGGTCTGACCAGAGGGGGACGTTAATGTTTTCTGACGAACTTAGATATGCATGATGTCCTTAAATTAAAGGTTTATGAGGAACAGAAAGTGACAGACAGTGCTAGAATGTAGCTACCTACATTTACTCAAGCATTGTACTTTTAGCTTATTGTACTTAACTTGTCCTTCCTACTAATTTCTACCCCTACTTTAGTATAGTACAAATGACTTTTGAGTTCCATAAAAATATGCACACACCTGGAAAACCCATTGACAATATTAAGCTTGTGGTGAAAAATCTTTTTTTTTTTTTTTTTGGTTTGTGAGCACCAAAGAAACAACTCAACTGTTTGAGGCTAAATAAGATAAAGATTTCACCAAAGTGGCAGCTGTGAGAGGATCAAATTGTAGAAAATTAATTTGTAACCCATAACATTAAAGCATTAGATAGATCACTGATAACAACTGAGTAGATGAGATGCTGCAAAACTGACCCTGCAACATATCTCCTATTGATTATGTGCACTAGATTTAGAGTGTCCCTTCACGGCAGATTTATGACGGTTTGGTTGCCTCTTTTGGTTGCTGCACACATGGTCTTAAAATAGAGCAGAACCAAAACCATGGCTCTAGACTGGTCACATGGCTTTGGACCAGCATCTTTTTCTGTTCTGTATTATGTTGGCGTCTTTTTTTTTGGCAAATTATATCAGATTTAATTTTGCATTTTGTCCCTCCATCGTTTATTTTTTAAATTCACACTTTACTGCTCCTTGTTTTGTTGCTCATGGATCTATTCACAATTGAAATTTCATCTTTATTTGATGAACAAAAGCTTAATAAGACAACTGAATCTCAGGAGGAATAACCAGGAATAATAAAAATACCATCAAGTTGAAGATACAGTAGATTTCTATGTAAAAGGGGGGATTTATGCTGTTCTCATCCCTTCATTTAACTCTACTCAAGTGACATCCTCCACTTTCGTGCTCAGGCGTATATTTAGTCTATAGTTACGCACAGCTGAGCCTCCGCTGGACCCTTACATCGGCATCACCTGTGGTTCCGTGATGTGATGTGACGTCCAGAAAAGCCTACAAAGTCATCAGCTATTCTGTCAGTCAGTGGGTTCATGAGGACAGTAGTGCTGTGTGAAACTCGGCGGTCGACCACTCACAGTCATTCAACATTTTCACTCGGTTACACACACAGCGTCTGTTCACTGCATGAAGCTGTGGTGCCTTTACGCATTGCAGCAGAACACACCTCCCCTATGTCTGGGACTTCAGAGGTTGATGGACACACACACACACACAATTACATGCAACACCCTCCACCTCCGTTCCCTCCCCCTTCCACTCCCTTCGCCTCCTCCCTTCCCCTCCTTTAACATCTCTGGGGACCTCTGAGTGCAGCAGGAATGATGGACAGCCGGCTAATATCCAAAGAAAACCACTCCTCCCCTCTGACTTCACAGAATAGCCTGACAGAGGCCACAGTGCCCTTCAGCTGGGGGGGGGGATATGACCTACCACATGGAGGAAAATGATGACAGCGATACGGCCTAAAAGCACGAGAAACAAGAGGAAAGGATTTGCTGAGAAATCATTAATATTGTAATCTTTTCTTTAAAATATGAATACTGTGCATCTGCATTAGAGACAGAGAGATTCCATTGCCATTCAGCTATCGCCTCAAAAAAGCCTGGACTCTGTGAGGGAGCTTCAGTTTGAATAATACACACAACGAATCATGTTAAGTTGATTCCGGCTTTTCAAAGAAGTGGATCTTGTGGTTCCTTATCGTCGAGCAGCTCATTAAAGGCACCTTTAACAACACTCAAGAGGTGATGTATGAATCCCTGCTGCTATTTTGGGACAGTAACTATGTGGAAAACTTGCTTGGGTCGGCAAGAGGAGCCGGAGAGCAGAGATGTCATAAAGGTTTATCAAGGAGGCGCCTCAGCTGTATGGAGGGATTAGAGCCACTATATGTCAGCGAGAATTTCTGAATTCACAGCACTTCATCGCCACAGTGGTTTACGTAAAGAAAAAGAAAAAAAAAAAAAGTAAATATGACAAGTAAATTCCTGAATCAAAATTGTAGAATTTATGTTGTATTTTTTAATCCTGTTGGTCGAGCTTCAGTGGCATTTCTGTGTGCAGCCAGGCAGCTCTTGGGTTATTTAAAGAACAGAACTACTGTCGCCAACTGTTAAAATAGCGTCACTTCCTCTGCACAGAACAAACACAAATGAGAATTGTATGAAAGACACAACAAACAGCAGGTGGCACGCTCAAATTAAATTCTGTGGTGCTAAGAAACGGAGGTTTGTTAGTGATAAATGGACAGATGCAGATATAACAGATAAGACAACCGCCTCTGGAGACCATCTGGGTTACAGTGTGTGTGAGAGTGCATAAGAAGATGTGATGCAAATAATGAAGATGTGCACATGCAGCATTTTAAATGTAAACTGTTGTCCAGCTGCTGAAGGAAATTACAGTTGACTGCAGTTAAATTCTTTCCAGCAAGAGAATAAATCTTCTTGAAATTACACATTTTGCAAAAATTGAAAGATTTAAGCAAGATTCTGTCAAAAGCCCAAAGTTACCACCAGCACCACACAAAAAAAGCATTTTTGAAATGATCATTCTACCGTCGTTGCGTGACATACAATATTATTGCAGATGGTTCACAGTGGTCTACTGAGAAATCCATCCTTATCTTTAATTTAACCTTTATTTTACCAGGTAAGTTAATTGAGAACTAAACTCCTCACATGTAGATATTTACGAAATCCACTAAATGTCATGAAACCATTCATCCATCCATTATCTATACACCACTTAATCCTCACTTAGGGTGAAGGCAGAGGACACCCTGGACAGGTCACCAGTCTATCACAGGGCGACACTTAGAGACAGACAACCAAGCACACTCACATTCACATCTACGGACAATTTAGAATCACCAATTAACCTCAACATGTTTTTGGACTTGAGGGAGGAAGCCAGAGAACCCGGAGAGAACCCACACTGTACGGGCAGAACATGCAAACTCCACGAAAGATCCCGGTGCCCCCACTGGGACGCAAACTGGCGACCTTCTTGCTGCTACCAACTGCGCCACCTTGCAGCCCTGTCATGAAACCATGCATGCATAAAAAGACTATAGAGAGCAGACAGATGGATCATTAATAGAGGCATAATTGCATCTGTTGTGTCATGAAATGTTAGAAAAACCCACATAAAACCACATACACTATTCGAAGTGAGGTATTTTTCTAGCCTGAATGTCAACACATTTACTATCATGCCCTGTGCCATTAGACAAAAACATTTAGTAAAGGTCTGTTCATGTTTTTGCTCTCATTTCATACGTGGTTCATCCTCATTTATTTATTTATTGTTCAAAAAATCTTTTAGTGTAATTCAGACAACTCATTGCATCAAAGTGACTGCATCCCTATTGCATTCAGTTGACTTTCTGCTGGTTTGCATATTATCAATTAAAGAGATTTGATACGGAGTCCTTATATGTCCTGCTTTGTGCCCCGGTAGTGAATCAGAGGTGGTACAAGGGCCACGGGACAGCTGGCCCTTTGTCAGCACAATGGACCATCCTTCATGGACAGAGGTGACTGTTTAATGAGCGGCTGAAATAAAAACCAAAGCATCAGCCACATCCTTTTGTTTATTGGGAAATAGGATTAAAAAGGCTAATATGTAGAAAATGATCACTGGCGATATGGGCACACAGATGCAGGCAACTCAACAGCCCAACAAATAGGCCTAATGTTCAGCTGCTGCTGGCTCAATGAGTGCACTCAAAAGAATGCTGAAGGGATGGAAAGGCTATTCAATGAGGACCTTTTTTGCTAAATCTGCCGCGAGAAATAGCACAGCAGCACTAAATGGCTGCCCTGTGACATAATCTTGCTTTCATGCGACTGCATCTGTGCCGAGAGCCAAAGACGAAAGTTTAGCATCCAATGATGTGTTATATGTCATCACAGATTTGGAAACGGATCATATGCAGGAAGAGGCATGTGCACAGGGGGTTAGACGAACCTTTTTGTTTGCTACAAATTCTATTTCCTTAAAATGTAGTTACAGCTTTAAAAAAAATATATATATATTTTTGTTCCGTTTTAGATAAATCCTTTCGGTTACAAACATTATTGTGATAGGTTGCATAGACATAATGTTGGTAATTGCATCAACTTAATATAGCATATGATTTAAATTAAAAATTCTCTATTAATTTATTAACATTCATGTTGTACTCGCTAAATTAAATAGGCTTGATAACTTAATTTTTCTTCGCGTCAAGATCAAGATTTCACATCCCCAAGGATAATATGTATCGTGTCTATTTCCACTAAAGCAATGAATCCGAGTGTATTTTTAATTACGACATTAACAACAGTGGACTCGTATGAAGACATTAGGTTACATTTGCTGAAACAGTTAATGAAATATGTTGTAGCGCCTCATGTCAAAGTCTAGTCACTAATGTATTACTAAAAAAAAATCTCATTATGTAGTTTTATTTATAGGCTAATTTTGAAAATAAAAGACCTAATTGATTAAAAAAAAAAAAAAAGTTTTGGAATACATTTGGTGCAAGCAAGATGTCAGCAACATGGTCCTGCATTTTTAACTCCAGAGTATATGCATTTATCAGCTGGAAGAGGAGTGTCGGGGAAAGCAGCACCACGGCAGAGTGTTCATGTGACAGCTGCAGCGATATGTTAATCTTTTGAAAGTTATGCATTCCCCCGTGGAATACCGCCATCGATATTTTGGTAGAAAAAAATGCTAATGCAGTTTTCAAAAGTCACTCATTCCAACTGTATACGTGTGCTGCCTCAGTCTTCGGTGTGTTCGCAGTGTACTCACTTCAGTAGCGCAGGAAAACATTGGAAACTTTTTCCAATTTGGCACAAGGTTGAGGGAGACCACCTGGACACCGGCGTCATGCTGTGGCCTGTAAAGTATAGAGACACACCTCGCTGAACGCTGTGCGGGTAACAATGACTCAACAAACAACAACAGATCACATTACAGAAAGAAAAAAAAAATAGAGACAGAGGGAGAGAGAGAGAGAGAGAGGACAGAGTACCAGATTACTACTTGGCAGTTTGCATACCGAGCAATTAAAGGTGCAAAGTGTCCACAGAAGCCCAGAGTAAAACACTGCTAAAATAACAATCATTTACAATAACGCTGATTTGAAAAGCTTGTTTCTTTAAAAGCTCAGATTTACAGTAAGTGCATGATTTTGTGTTGCCTTTTTCATTGCGACGTTCAGTTTCGCACATTTCTGCACTATATAGCTGTGACATCCAAAGGCGTGAAGACACAGGAGAATATTTTTCCGTCGGTCTTGAAACAGTATAACAGCAGGTATTGGTCAAGAGCAAAACTTGTGACCCAGAGACAAGGAGAATATAAATCATTGGCCCATTAAAAATGATAAAAAAACATAAAAATAAACCCCACACTGTCGTGACGGTGGACAGTCAGAGGACGACGACGATGTACCTGCTGTTGTTTCAGAGTGTTTTTAGGTTATAAACAGTGTGATGGATGGTTGTGCCTGAGTGCGCTGACTGGACACAGCCTACTATGTCTTGATTAATTGATGGGAGATGCAGCCATTTAAGCTCCCTTTGGTGCTCTGTGTGCTCTCTGAATGTCTGCCTCGCCTTGTTTGGACCGTATGGCAATGTCATGTGAGGAATAAAACAGCAGGGACTTTATGAGATCTGACCAGGGCAGGAAATAAAGCTTATTTTAGAATTAGAAGGTTGGTATAGCGTCAGAAACGAGGTTAGGTGCAGATGATAAATATATTCCTTGTCCTTCGTATGGGTTCTCTTATCCCCCCGGTGCATGTACAAGGCGGGGACGGAAAGGCAGAAAGCAACGCCGACAATCTGGCAAAGAGCAGGTGCAAATACTGCAGGGGGTGATACGCAAATGGGGAACAGGTGAGCAGGTGGATGTAGCAGTCAGCAGGTGACTGGTGGGAAAAACTGAGGGCAGCTGATAGATGGAGAATGGCAGAGGAAGCCACGAGCCTGAGGGAAGTGAGAATCGTGGCTCATTCAGTCCTTGTGATACCTTCATCTATCTGCATGTGATGCTGGATGCACAAGTAGATAATCGTTTGCTTTAGATTAATTAAACAACATGTGATTCAGTTTTGTACTTTTTGGAAACCAAAATCCGCTGGCTGTTTGGAAATGCATGTTTTTTTTTTAGAAATCACTAAGTGGGAACCATTTATTAAAGTGAGAAACTGTAGAAACAGAGAATCACAGAATTTTAACTTCCAGATGGCCAGGAAATACTATCGAATCGAGCCTTAAAATAAATTGTTTACATTGACCAGATCCTGTACCAACAAACAAAAAAAAATAAATTGTGTTCCTTGGTGCACCCTTAAACCAAGAACGACTCTGCAGCAGCCTAAAGTGAGGTAACAAAGATAACAACACAGATCCAATTAATGATGAATGTCCGAATATTCGGCGCAGTCGGGGGGACCATTTCCACCCCAGGGGAGCGCTCTGATGGGGTGGAAATGACCGGAACGGACAGGCAGTACTTGGCTGCTGATGCTAGTTTAGGATGGCAGTCACACTTCTGTTCCCACCATTGGTGGCGGTGGGCGAGTGGCAGATACGCTCCACCGTTACCATCCATGTTTACTTCCGTAAACACTGAGCATGCTCGCTGTGTGTGACGTCATCATGTCCTCTTCTGCGCATGCGGGACACTTTTGGATCGTATGAAGTTCACACAGCAGATCACATTTAATGTGAAATGTGAACGAACTCGCAAAAAATCGGATTTCACAAAAAAATCCGAATTGAGCATTAAGTCCTGCAGTCTGAACGTAGCCAATCTGTCGGATTGTTAAGTCAGATAATACGCTGTTATCCTTATTTGTGACATAAAATCTCATGTCGGAGTCGGAATCCAAGGCTGTCGGTATGTTAAGGCTATTTTTCATGGGTTCTGTTCGTTTTTCCTAAAAACATGTCGGATAGCAAGGTTTTCAGACTGTTAAGGGTCGGATTATCGAGTCACGACTGTAATTATTTCAATTTTTCTTTTTATGATTTATACCATTCTAACTTTGTTATGATGCACAGAACACTTGGGTTCTCTCTACTTTTAGCCATGGTTGTGCTGTTTTCATAGAGCTGCAAGATTTTATACTGCAGTAAAAAATAAACTCACTGCGAGTAAAAATGTGACAGGAGCTGCCTACTAAATTTCTAGCATCGCCACTATGGCCCATGTATGTAAATGACTGGTTGAGCCAATACGTATAATGTAAATAAAAATAGGCGATATATGAGACGCAATGAGGAACATCTAATGCTGACTTCTGTATATATAGCTGTAACATCACTTTATGTGCTGCTGCGGCGGCGTCTCTTTCATCCTGCCAAGAAAATATTTTTAAGGCAATACTGAGACAGCTGACATTACACCACAGCACCTCTCTTGTCTGCCAGCTGAAGATTAAATAAAAAGGTTTCAAAATATCTCAAGGACTTGGATTTACCTGCCAGAAACCTGAACACTCTCTTCTCAAGCCTCTTATTATAATAACTACCTTCATTGTGACGTCTGATTTTAGAAAGTGGATTTAAGATAGAGCAGGTATGGTGGTTGAAATTTTTTTTTTAAAAAGTACGTCGGAATGAACATTCTAGGAGCAAACAATAAGAAAAAGCACAACCTGTTGTTTAATTGTTTTTGCAATCCGTTTCAAAAATGGTTCCAAGAGCCTCAAATGTCACATTAAAGGAGTCAGTGGTACCAATAAACCAATGAAAAATGAGCATCCATCTCAGCTCTGCAGCGTTTTAACCTCTTGCAGCTCACCGCTTTGGTTTTATGTTCGCAGCTTAATTGTTTTGGTTCATCCTCAGTCACTTGGTTTTATCACGGTGTCCATCCAGGGAACTACAGAGAACAAATTCAGACAAATCCAATGTATGTTAACCTGTCAGTACCAAATGGCAATAACAGTCATAAAAATAAAAATAAAAATCTATAGGTATACTGTATTGCAACTTTCAAACCTGGAGTTAAAAGGTGCTATATAAAAACATGCAACAATAAAAAAAAAAAAAAAAATCCAAAGACAATAAAATATTCGTAAAGTCAATGAAATATTAAAAGGGCAGAGAGTACAGTTGTGACTCAATAATCCGACACTATAAACCTTCTTTTATGTCGGATAGCAAGGCTGTCGGACTGTCAAGACGGAGGTTGAGATACGAGGAGGGCTTGATGCTGGAAGGGTCATTTGTTGTTAGTATTCATTGTTTATAGTTGTTATAATAACTAGTGTATTGTTGGAACACTGCGCATCACTGGATTTCACGCCCAATTGGCCGGTGTGCTTGTGCACATTCTGGCCACTTCCACCCCTGGGGTGCGCTTCGACGGGGTGGAACTGGCCGGAACGCACATGCCAGTTTAGAGTAGCGGTCACAGTTCTGTTTCTACCATTGGCGGCGGCGGTGGTGGGGGAATGGCGGATACGCTCCACCGTTACCATCGGTGTTTACTTCCGTAAACACTGAGCACGCTCGCTGCGTGTGACGTCGTCGTGTCCTCTTTTGCACATGCGGGACACTTTTGGGTCGTATGAAGTTCACACAGGAGATCACATACAAGTCGCATTTAATTGGAAACGTGATCGAGTTCGCAAAAAATCGGATTTCACAAAAATATCTGAATTGAGCATTAAGTCCTGCAGTCTGAACGTAGCCAATTTGTCGGATTGTTCAGTCAGATAATACGCCGTTAACCTTATTTGTGACATAAAATATCATGTTGGAATCCAAGGCTGTTGGTATGTTAAGGCTATTTTTAATGGGTTTCATTAGTGTTTCCTAAAAACCTGTCGGATAGCAAGGTTTTCAGATTGTTAAGGGTCGGATTATCGAGTCACGACTGTATGTGTGAATCATTCAGGGTTAAAGTTGTGTGTTCCCTGCTTTGAGTGTTTGTGAGCAGTCTTTATGCTGACTTTTGAATCAACTATAATCGGGCCAAAGGTGCATTGCTAAGACAAGGGAATGGTGAGCTGAAGTTGGCACTGAGTGTCCCGGTAAGACACAGACACTTCAAAACAGCAAAAAAAAAAAAAAAACTTTAATCAAAGAAAAACTTACTATGCAAAAGGTTGGGAGCCAATGCAAGCTGGCTGGAGTCCCAGGACAAGTCCAGACTAAGGTCCATCCAATATGGAATACAAATTCACAGAGAATCCACAAGTAAAACACAATCTAGTCAAGAGGACGAGGCTACACACTGAGAACTAAATGGGGTGACAAGCCACAGGTGAAACTAATGAGGATAATCAAAAGAAAAGGACAAAGACCAGAAGTAAAAACACAAGCAACATACAAGGAAAAGCAATTTCAAAATAAAACAGGAAGTAACTGAAAAGAGACATGAAACCTGCACATAAACAAACAGTGGTGACCGACAAAGAGACACAGGAAACAGTAAAGGAAAAAGGAAAAAAAACACACATAAATGAAAACTGAGCTTAAAATAAAAACAACCACATTTCTAGCTGAGTGCTTCATGTTTCATGTCAGTGGTCCAGTGGGTGAAATACAAAGAAGTTGTTTGCACTTAATGTGTTTATTTTCTTATCCATCGTGCAGTATTACAGAGGAGGCATCTGATGAGTCCCAGATTCACTCTGCAGCAGAAGCCAGAGAGATAAAGAGCTATCTTTAGCTACAAGACTGAATAAACCACACAGAGCCTTCAGCTCGACATCATGTAGTCAGTCTGTGATTACATGAAGAGACGAGACACTACGACAGCCTAAATCCACAGAAGAACAACCGACCCGCCAATTACCTTGTAATGTGGTTTAAGTTTCTTCAGTTTATTTAATTTTGTTTGAAGGGACCTGATAAATAAAATATATTAATGGTCTTTATTCATTATGGAAAACTTCATACATTACAATGAGGGCTTACACTTTTTACAAAGCAGTTTACACTTGTGAACAAAAGTATCATCTCATGGCAGTCTTGAGTTTTCAGTGACTCCTATGACTGTGAAATTTCTGTGGAATCACTGAAACCCTTAGTCACAAAAAACAATCATGCATTTTGGTTCATTCACAGATTTTTTACAGATCCTCTGGAAATATGACAAAACCTCAAGGTCAACAATATACATACAGAAGTGCTATTTGGTTAAATGTCGCTATTGTCACCTCAATTAGCTATTTTTGGTAGCCTCTACAAGCTTCTGGATCTTTCTTTAAACGACTCGTTGGAACAGACTTCAACTAAATTTGTTGGCACCGTTTCTGACACAGATTTGGTTTTTTTTCAGCTCAGTCCACAGGTTCTGGAAGGGGTTTACGTCAGGACTTAGGGGAGGCCAGTCTAAAACCTTTATTCTACCTAGATTTAACTATTTATTTATCACGCTTAATGTTTGTTTGAAGACATTGTCTTGTTGGAACACCTAGCTGCGTCCAAGACGGAACCTTCTGGGAGACGATTTCAGGATTTCCTACATACTGTGAAGGTAATCCTTCTTCATTCCATTTAGTTTGTGTAAACACCAGTCCCACTGGCTGCAAAACATTCCCAGAGCATAATACTGCCACCACCATGCTTGACTGTGGGTATAATCTTCTTGGGGTTAAAGGCCTCACCTTCTCCAAACATATTTTTAGTCATTGTGGTTAAATAATTACATTTTTGTTCTATCTGATCAGAAGGCCTTTTCTTTGTTCATGTGATCAGCAGCACACTTCGATTGAGCTTTAAGGTGTTGTTTCCAGAGGAAAGACTTCTGTCTCGCATGGCAGCCACTCAGCTCACGGTGATGTAAAACACACTTGACTGTGGACCTGATGCCTGTGTTCCAGCAGCTTCTAATTCTCATTGCAGACCTGCTTTTTGGTGACTCTTGGTTGACCCCTTGACCGATTGTCTCTCAGCAGCAGGTGGTAGTTTATGTTTCTTCCTGATCGTGGCAATGACACAACTGTACCACTCACTTTATACTTACAAACAATTGCCTGCACAGATAATATTGGGATCTGTAGTTGCATTGAAATGGCATCAAGTGACCTTCCTGACTTGTTCAAGTCGATAATTTGCTTTTTCAGATCTCTGCTAAACTGCTTAGACTTCCCCATTGTAATGTTTGTGGCTGAGTCTAATGAGTGCATCAAATGGAGCTTAATTAAATTGCCTCAGAGTAGTCACCAGCTGTAGTCAATTGTAGTCACTCACTAGAAATTAAGAGGCCATGCCAGTAAGAAAATTAGTTTAACATAGCTTACTACATCACCAACACTGGTAGTTCAAGTTACTGTATGTATATTTTTGACCCATCAGATTTTGTCATAATTTCAGAATAATAATAATAAATCTATAAAACAAATAAAATGTTTGATTGTTTTCTTTGTGACAAAGTCGTACAGCTTACAATGATTCCACCCCAGAAAAGGAAGAGTTGTAGATTGTCCCGCTGGCCCTGAGGGGTTTGGAAAAAGTTGGCAGATATTTTGTGGGACAGGATTGTTGGACACGTCCATCCAGAGCTGTCTGAAGCGATTTCACAGATGACAAATGGCGGAGCTGTCAACATTCAAGCGTCTGGCTACGCCCCTGACTGACATGCCAGCATCCAGCGCGCCAGTAATCCGTTCTCGTGATTTCCTTTGTGCTTTTGAGTGATTCTGAATATAGTTCCATTTAAAACTGTAGTTTGTTTACCACTCGCTCCATCTGTTCATTTTGCTTTAAAGCCACACCTGACTAGAGTGTGGATTATCTTTGAGAATTTGTTGATTAAATTGCTCAAACTGTAGTTTTTCAGTCTTATTCTAACAACAACAACAAAGACTGATTGATGTATTTTTTTTTGCTTTTTCTTTATGTCAGAAAAAAAAAGATGATTTGCATTTCAGATTAGGGTACATGTAGGGTGCAGAATTTTGTAATTATTTAGATGTTAGATGTGTTTATTGTGACTTCAGTGCAACAATTTTCATTCTATGTCTCTTTCGGGAGACAATAAAAGCAAACCTGATGACCTGTGAGGACATGAAGGCAAATCCTACCAAAATGCTGATTTGATATTTTTCTTGCATGCACTTCTG